>NC_057795.1:364414200-364472254 GCF_018294505.1 Triticum aestivum | reverse complement strand
TCAAACCTTTATGACAACATACATAGTTTCTTTTGTCCTTCGATATGTTACTTGCCCAAGATTCGATCATCGGTATCTTCATACCTAGTTCAATCTCGTTACTGGCATGTCTATTTACTCGTTCTGTAATACATCATCATGTAACTAACTCCTTAGTCACTTTTGCTTGCAAGCTTCTTGTGATGCTGTATTACCGAGAGGGCCCAGAGATACCTCTCCGTCACACGGAGTGACAAATCCCAAGCTTGATTCACGCCAAATCAATAGACACCTTCGGAGATACCTGTAGAGCACCTGTATGATCACCCAGTTACATTTGATAGCACACAAGATATTCTTCTGGTATCCGGGAGTTGCATGATCTCATGGTCGAAAGAATATGTATTTGACATTAATAAAGCAGTAGCTAAAATTGAACGATCATATGCTATGCTAACGGATGGGTCTTGTCCATCACATCATTCTCCTAATGATGTGATCCCGTTATCAAGTGACAACACATGTCTATGGTTAGCAAACCTTAACCATCTTTTGATCAACGAGCTAGCCTAGTAGAGGCTCACTAGGGACACGGTGTTGTCTATGGTCCACACATGTATCTAAGTTTCCAATCAACACAATTCTAGCATGGATAATAGACGTTTATCGTGAACATTGAAATTTGATAATAACCAATTTATTATTGCCTCTAGGGCATATTTCCAATAGTCTCCCACTTGCACTAGAGTCAATAATCTATTTCACATCGCCATGTGATTAACACACAATAAGTTCTGGGGTTTGATCATGTTATTTTTGCGAGAGAGGTTTTAGTCAAATGGGTCTACAACATTCAGATCCATGTGTATTTTGCAAATCCTTATGTCTTATTGTAGATGCTGCTATCACGCTTTACTTGGCGCTACTCCAAATGACTGCTCCATTATACGTATCTGGTTTGCTACTCAGAGTTATCTGAATCGGTGTTAGAGACTGCATCAACGTAACCCTTTATGACAAACTCTTTATCACCTCATAATCGAGAAAAGATTCCTTAGTCCTCTAGTTACTAAGGATAATTTTGACCATTGTCTAGTGATCCACTCCTAGATCACTCTTGTACCCCCTTTGCGAGACACGTGGCAAGGCACACATCAGGTGTGCTACATAGCATGGCATATCATATAGAGCATATGGCTAAGGCAAAGGGGACGACCTTCGTCCTTTCACTTTCTTCTGCCGTGGTCGAGCTTTGAGTCTTACTCAACTTCACTCCTTACAATACAAGCAAGAACTCTTTCTTTGACCGATCCATTTAGAACTCCTTCAAAATCTTGTCAAAGTATGTACTTATTGAAAGTCTTATCAAGCGTCTTGATCTATCTCTATAGATCTTGATGCCAATATGTAAGTAGCTTCGTCGAGGTCTTTCATTAAAAAATTCTTATTCAAATATCCTTTTATGCTATCCGGAAATTCTATATCATTTCCAATTAGCAATATGCCATCCACATATAATATCAGAAATGCTACAGGGCTCCCACTCACTTTCTTGTAAATACAGGCTTCACCATAAGTCTGTATAAAACCAAATGCTTTGATCACATCATCAAAGCATTTATTACAACTCCGAGATGCTTGCACCATTCCATAGATGGATCACTAGAGCTTTCACACTTTGTTAGCACCTTTAGGATCAACAAAACCTTCTGGTTGCATCATATACAACCAATGGAGGAGCCAAGGGGGGACAAGCAGGGGCCACCCCCCCAAGGATCGATCGATATACTTGGAGACTATAGGCAACGAGCCCATAATCGCATGTACAACGTAGTTGCTCCCCCCCCCCTAATCTCAAGGTCTTAATGTGTACTTTACAAAAAGAAGAGAATAAAGCCCATAGTAAAAGGCCATTACCGGCTAGTTAAGAACGTAAGCTTCGATCTAGTCTCCTGGACTCCGTTCTTTCGTCTGTAATTAGCTTGTACGTGGGTAGAGATTAGGCACTGTTGCCGCCTCCATGTGCCCTTTCCGCCGGTCTAACTCTGATACCCTACTGCCTACTCTGCTTCTCACAATCTGATTCATACAGGCGAGTTGGATGAGGTAGTCCTGGACTAAGGGGTCCTCGGGCGTCCGGGCTATGTGATGTGGGCAGGACTGATGGGCCATGAAGATACAAGATAGAAGAACCTCCCCGTGTCCATATGGACTCTCCTTTGCGTGTATGGCAAGCTTGGCGTTCGGATCATGTATTTTCCTTCTTCTGTATCCAACTCTGTACAACCCTAGATCCCTCCGGTGTCTATATAAACCGGAGGGTTTAGTCCATAGGGCAAGAACACAATCATACAGGCTAGACATCTAGGGTTTAGCCATTACAATCTCGAGGTAGATCAACTCTTGTAACCCCTATATTCATCATAGTCAATCAAGCATGAAGTATGGTATTAGCTCCATTAAGAAGGCCCAAACCTGGGTAAACACCGTGTCCCCTGCCTCCTTGTTACCTTCGATCCTTAGAAGCACAGTTCGGGACCCCCTACCCGAGATCTGCCAGTTTTGACAACGACATTGGAGCTTTCATTGAGAGTTCCACTATGTCGCCACCAGAAGGCTCGATGGCTCCATCAACCATCCACAACAACTCCACCCTGAGGGAGACTTTCCTCCCCGGCCAAATCTTCGTATTCGGCGGCTTCGCACTAAGTGCCAATTTAATTGTTCAGCTACAAGAGATCGATAGCTACGCCCCTGGTCATCAGATCAGTTTCGGAAACCTAAACTACGTTGCTGATATCCGAGGAGACTTGACCTTCCAAGGGTTCACGGACTCAACCGCACTTCCGGCCTCATATCCAGAAATCCTCGCCGAGTCCAAAGACGGGAGCTTAGAGCCTGTCGGGCTCTTCACGGACATAAAGCTCAACACCGAGATGCGGAGGGGATCATTTCGCCGGCCGGCCCAGAATCACTCCTGGCACCCTCTATCCTCGCCGAGCCGGACTCACCCCCGTGCACCAGCTCCGAACTCTCGAGGTCTGTGTTATACGAGCCCGGTCAGGAAACTCCTGTCCCGCCCTGCTCCATGGATTTCCGCTTCCCTATCCATACCTCGCCCTTAAGCGAGGCTCTGGACTTAATGCAGTCTCTCACCATTACAGAAGGATCGCTGCCGAACTATGCCCAGCCCGCAGTAGGGGCTGAGTGCAGGGAATTCTACATGCCACCCACCACCCACTTCATAGCCACTGTTGAGGATTTAACCGACATGCTCGATTACGCCTCTGAAGACATCGACGGCATGGACGACGATGTCGGCGAAGAGCAAGGCCAGAACCAGCCGTTCACCGGACGTTGGACAGCCACTTCTTCATATGACATATACATGGTGGACACACCCAAAGAGAATGACTCCAATGACGAGAAAATTCTAGAAGATGAACCAACTAAAGCACCCACGAAGCATCGACATCAGCGGCGCCAGTCAAAATCGTGTCGCGAAAAAGACAACAATACAGGCACCGGAGACAACAAAATTGCGGATAACGCCGAAGACCAAGAAGCCCATGTCGAGCCAACACTCGAGCAGCAGGATTGGGAAGAGGGGCAAGTCAACCTCGAGGACCCCATCGGGGATGAAGGCTCGGAGGATAGTAACTACCTACCGACCTCCAAAGAGGATGAGAGCCTCGGTGATGAAGACTTCATCGTACCAGACGACCCCCTCGAACAAGAGCGCTTCAAGCGTCGGCTAATAGCCACGACCAGAATCCTGAAAAAGAAATGGCAGAAACTTCAAGCCGATCAGGATTTACTCAACGACAGATGGACTAGTGTCCTGGCAGCCGAGGAATACGGCCTCAAGCGCCCAACTAAAAGCTACCCAAAGCACAGGTTGCTCTCCCAATTTGACGAAGAGGTCCCAGAGCATATACCAACAATGTGTAACGCGGCTGATGGAGCTAACCGGCCACCTCATGGATGGGACAGAGCGGCAACCCAAGCCGAACACAAACCTACGCCACCTTGCCCTAGATGCAGAGAAACAACGGCCGCAGGACGCACGCACGGCCTGCGACAGGACCTGGAGAACAGGACCGGTCATGCAAGATCAATTTATGGGTCACGAGGGCATGCACTAGCGCAAGAAGACGGACATGCAGCCTGGCGCAGCACACACAACCTCATACGGGCCGAAAATCGCATACGGACTCCATCCGAACTGCGCCGTGACATCTGTCCAATTGTGGGATCCGCAAACCCTTGAAAGGTTTGAACTCTGGGGTGCTTGCGGAGATCTCAACCTACCTAGCCTATCTATTCGCGGTCCTCCTAAGCCTAGTGCGTCGAGCTCAAAGAGACACCATGACACAACAGTTTATACTGGTTTGGGCCACCATTGTGGTGTAATACCCTAATCCAGTGTGGTGTGGTGGATTGCCTTGTAGGCCGCGGATGAACTAGTACAAAGGATGAACTAGCCTCACGAGGTGAGGTGTTCTTGAGTTGGTGTGGTGTATGCTAGTTCTACTTGTTCTCTCTCCTCTCCTCTTCTCTCCTCTCCTCTTCTCTCCTCCCCTCTTCTCTCCTCCCCCCCTTCTGTGGTGGTGGCTAGTCCTATTTATAGTGGCCTTGGTCCTCTTACCAAATATGAGCGGGAAGGGATACCACAACGACCGGATTTGAAAGGGGACAAGTAGTACAGTCTATCCTGACAAAAGTAGTCTTTGCCTGCGAAAAGCCTCTGGTCGTGACGCTGCGGTGGGCTCGTCGATGCCTCCGTCCTGCCATCCTGGCGGTCTTGGTCTCATTGATGGAAACCTTTGGCTGATTCCTCGGGACTCCGCGCCTGTGGCTTGCCTCCTTTGCACTGAAGAGGAAACCTGCGCTCTGCGCTCGCTTAGCGCCCGACTAGCGCTCGCTTGGCCTTGGTCGTCATGGCTCACGTCAGCTGAGCCTCGTGCGGCACCTGCATAGAACTCTCTGCCCCTCAAGAGCCAGCCTGAGGAGGCCGATCCCCTCGGGTGTCTTGGCGTCGTCCGCCTCATGAGGCTTGGCCCCTCTCGAGGGTCTTGTGTTGTTGATGCTGAAGCTGGGCCGTACTAGGCCATCGATGGGGCCACGTGGTGGGCCACAAGGAGGTAGGAATGGATACCCCCGAATCCAGGACACCGACAATAGCCCCCGGGCCCAAGGTGCGCTCGGACTTGGCTTCTAGGCAAAGCCAAAGGGCAAGTGTGGAGCACCGCAGGCCCTAACAGCCTGCGGCCTTGAAGACACGTGGCGGTTGATGGGACGTGGGCGTCTCCATGATGACCCACAAGTGTAGGGGATCTATCTTAGTCCTTTGGATAAGTAAGAGTCTCAAACCCAACGAGGAGCAGAAGGAAATGACAAGCAGTTTTCAGTAAGGTATTCTCTGCAAGCACTGAAATTATAGGTAATAGATAGTTTTCTGATAAGGTAATTTGTAATGGGTGACAAGCAATGAAAGTAAATAAGGTGCAGCAAGATGGGCCAATCCTTTTTGTAGCAAAGGACAAGCCTGGACAAGTTCTTATATAGAGAAAAGCGCTCCCGAGGACACGTGGGAATTATCGTCAAGATAGTTTTCATCACGCTCATATGATTCGCGTTCGTTACTTTGATAATTTGGTATGTGGGTGGACCGGTGCTTGGGTAATGTCCTTTCTTGGACAAGCATCCCACTTATGATTAACCCCTATTGAAAGCATCTGCAACTACAAAAGAAGTATTAAGTTAAACCTAACCATAGCATGAAACATATGGATCCAAATCAGCCCCTTACGAAGCAACGCATAAACTAGGGTTTAAGCTTCTGTCACTCTAGCAACCCATCATCTACTTATTACTTCCCAATGCCTTCCTCTAGGCCCAAATAATTGTGAAGCGTCATGTAGTCGACGTTCACATAACACCACTAGAGGAGAAACAACATACATCTCATCAAAATATCGAACGAATACCAAATTCACATGACTACTTATAGCAAGACTTCTCCCATGTCCTCAGGAACAAAGGTAACTACTCATAAATCATATTCATGTTAATAATCAGAGGGGTATTAATATGCATATAGGATCTGAACATATGATCTTACACCGAATAAACCAACTAGCATCAACTACAAGGAGTAATCAACACTACTAGCAACCCACAGGTACCAATCTGAGGTTTTGGGACAAAGATTGGATACAAGAGATGAACTAGGGTTTGAGAGGAGATGGTGCCCGTGAAGATGTTGATGGAGATTGACCCCCTCCCGATGAGAGGATCGACGGTGATCACAATGGTGATGATTTCCCCCTCCTGGAGGGATGTTTCCCCGGTAGAACAGCTCCGTCGGAGCCCTAGATTGGTCCTGCCAAGGTTCCGCCTCGTGGCAGCGGTGTTTCTTCCCGAAAGCTTGCTTTTTATTTTTTCGGGGTAAAAGACTTATATAGCAGAAGATGGTCACCGGAGGGCTGCCAGGGGCCCACGAGGCAGGGAGGCGCGCCCAGGGGGTAGGGCGCGCCCCCCACCCTCGTGGCCAAGGTGTGGGCCCCCCTCTGGTACTTTCTTCACCCAGTATTTTTTATTAATTCCAAAAATAACTTTCGTGGAGTTTTAGGACTTTTGGAGTTGTGCAGAATAGGTCTCTAATATTTGCTCCTTTTCCAGCCCAGAATTCCAGCTGCCGGCATTCTCCCTCTTCATGTAAACCTTGTAAAATAAGAGAGAATAGGCATAAGTATTGTGACGTAACGTGTAATAACAACCCATAATGCAATAAATATCAATATAAAAGCATGACGCAAAATGGACGTATCACTCCACTTCCCTAAGCCGCCTTGATATCCGGCAGACCTAGCAGCTGCCCGTTGTCACTGCAGCTCGCTCTTTGCAAATTACCGTGCTCGGCTCTTGTTTCCTCCTTCCCAATCTTGTCGCCGCGTCCATATATCCGGCACCGGCGCCTCGCCCTCTTTTAGAACTCGCCATGGCCCCCAAGCCGAGGAAGAAGAAGGGGAAGCCGCTCGCCCCGGCCGGCCCTCCGCCGACCCATGAGCAATCGATGGTGATCAATGAGGAGGGGCTGGATAAGGTTCGCCATACGCTCGCCACCGATTCCAATGAGGGGAGGGCGACGACTGTCCGCCCTGCATCTTGGCAAACTAGAGAGATGAGCACCACCGAGATCCCCATCTATCTCCATGCTCTTCTTGCTGGGTTGATTCCTCCTTTCTCCCCTTTCTTCAACGTTGTGATGTCACATTACTAGATCCATCTACTGCATCTAGATCCCCGCTCTGTCATCCTTCTCGCCGGTTTCGCCTTCCTCTGTGAGGCTGTGGTAGGCATCACTCCCTCCGTGGCCTTGTTTCACCATTTCTTCTTGCTTTGGTTGGTCGACGCCCGCCAAGGCTCTGGTTGCGCGACCTTTGAAGCCGTGGCCACGACCGCTGGTTCAGGGATTGACTTCGAGATCTCGCCTCCTACGTAGGGATTCTGGAAGCAGTGGCTTCTTATGGTTGCCCGCACGTTCAGCCCCCTGCTCTTGACTCCTGGGGCGCCGGCCTCATCTAGCTCCGGCTGGTGCCATGAGAGGCTCTCTGACCGGCGTCTTGCTTTCGTCCGGAAGAGACTGGTGAGGCTTCAGGAACTGGAGGTGACGGCGCCAATGGTGGTGAAGGAATTCATGAAGCAGTGCATTGCTCTCCTCCAGCACCATTCTCGCCCGATGTGGGACTTCACTGGTGTCGGAGATCCGATAGGCTGCAAAGGCCGTCGCTTGCTGCTGACACCTTGGGCATGGTGCTCAAGCTTCTGACCGGCGAGTCCGAGCCTGCCGACCTTCCTAGGGGTGGATCCCTTCTCAATCGGTGCTTGAACAAGGCGGCCTTCGCTGGGCAGATGCCTCTGTTCGACGAGTGGGGGTTGCTTCTCGGGGGCCTTGAGGCGCCTCGTGAGAACCCCGTCTTCGTGGCTCCTCTCCTGATCGACCCTTCCACGTGCGCCCCGAGTGTGGAGGCAGGGGCGCGCACCTCCATCAGCTGCTGAGAGCCCCTCTGGAGGCCCGGCCCCGCTAGTGGCTCAGGAGGCCGAGGCTTTTGGGGACCTGGAAGGAGCTGCCGCAGAACCGATGCAACCCCAAGCTCTGGAGGCAGAGGCTTCTGATGCCCAGGGGCGGCTCCAGAGTGGCTGCTGACGGCGGGGAGCCCACCAATGGCTCTGGAGCCGTGAGCCAGAAGGTCCCGCTGGGTGCCCCTGCTCTCGGGGCCCCTACCCCAGCTGCCCCACTGAGCGCTCCTCCTCCTGAGGGCCGCCCATCAGGGTCCAGTCGGCCCCGCCTGTGCCTTGAGTCGCTCTTGAAGAGGAAGAGGTCCCCGTGCCGTGATGATGGCACCCGCCAGCCACTAAAGCCGAGGAGATACATGGCTGTCGACGAGTAAGTACCTTTGCTCTTGGTTCCCTTGCGTGCCGCGTTTTCTCATGGCTGAGGTCTTGTAGGGTTTCCATGAAGGCAAAACCTCCAGAGGCAGGCATCCCAAAGGATTCCATCTTGATGCCCGCACATAGCCCCCGGCGCCCTGATCCTGCGCAAGGCGTGGGGCTGACTCTAGCTGTCGTGATGCCGCGAGGGTGCCCTGGTGCTGGGCTCCCTGCTCCCCCTCCTCGCAACTCGGCCTCTGAGGCGGGGGATGCATCGGGGATCCTCTCTCTTGTCATTGCTGGCAGAGGATGCCCCCTGGTTGGCCTTCATCTTCAAGTTATGGTGCTGCACTAGCCAGCCCCCGGCCAGCGGCTGGTGGGGCGCCCAGCACTTCCCGGGTGGCCTTCGGGGCCGTCGAAGGTCTTGGCGACGATCTTGGGCTTGCTCGCAGGTGTAACACCGTGCGCTTTGAGCTCGTCGGTGAAGCGATGCGTGCGATGATCCATCTTGGTGGGGAGCTTGCCAATGTCAACACCAGGCTCGAGGAGGAGAACCGCTGCCTGGAGCATGAGTGGCAGCGGCTGAAGGTTGCCATTAACCTTGGGAAACTTCAGCGCGACGAAGTCGAAGCGCGCGCAGCAGCCTCACTCATGACTTATCGCGATGCTTGCGGCCGCGCCATGGAAGAGGCCGATGCAGTCAACCGCCGTCTGGAGGCGGTTGAGGAGCGAGAGAGAGATCTTCTATCTTCAAATGTGGCCCTCGAGTGTGAAATCAAGGAGCGTCGTGCCCTTCTGGCCTCCTCACCAGGTAGGGTGGCCCTTGCTGAGCGGAGCTCCTGATGCGCCATGAAGATCTGACGTTGGAGACCATAGAGCACAACATGGCGTTGGAGAGGCTGGAGGTGAGGGAGCGACAGGTTGCCGCGGCTGAGGACGCCGTCACCGCTCGAGAAGCTCATGTCCAACTAGAGGTGGAGAAGAAGGTGGCGAAGGCCCGTGCTGAGTTGGCTGGGAGACACCGCCTGGATCTGGAGCTACTCAAGGCTGAGCTTGAGGGTCGGACCTCTACCCTGAAGACTGAGCTGCAGTTTGTGAAGCAGAGCGAGAGCGCTGCTCGAGAAGCCCTGATTTCCTCTGAATCTGCCTTGAATTCTGCCTGTGCTGAGATATCCTCGCTTCAGAAGCAAGTTGAAGGTACTGCCTCCCTCCTAGAGAAGGCTTCGACTGAAAAGAGCCACCGCCTAACATTGAAACGCAAGCACGGCTCCATGCTCCAAGGTCCGCTCGTCAGAGCCAACAATGCCTTGGGTGCTATTTGTAATGAGAGCACTCCTCACCCGCACGAGAGTGACTATGCCAGCCATCTCAACTTCTTTACTAACAACGTGACCCGCCTGGAAGGCCAGGCCACGAAAGCTCGCCAGCTTGTTGAGGACAGGAGTCGGGGCCTCCTCGGGCGTGCACTCTCGCATCTTCTGCAACCTTCTGAACCTTGATTCCCACTTTGACTTCAGCACTGTGCTAGCCCCCGTGCCTGCGGCCACCCAAGACAAGCTCGCCAAGTGGGTGGATGGCCATGTGAACGCCTTGGTGAAGGAGCTAACTCCTAAGTATGACATGGCCGTGCTCGCGGTCGAAGAAGCTGGCGCGGGTGGTGATGACGAGGATGACGGCAGCGACAACGCAGATAGCGCGGATGGGAGCAACGAAGCATCCAGCTAGGCATGTGCTTCCCTTTTGCTTTGACTTGTATGACGAAAACTTGAACGCATTCTTGTGAGAGAATTTTGAGAAGGGGTGCCCCTTATGATGTATGAGATTGTAAAATGTTTTTGAAATGGCGCCCGGAAAGCGCCACATCAGGGCTGCGGACTCCCAATCGATGCATCCATTATGACTTATCTTGGGTTTCGTGGGTCTTGAGTGAGGCCTGGTGTCGCGGCGGCGCCTCTTCCCTTGAGGCGAGCCTGCTGCGGGCCCGCAAGCTTCTGTGCCTCTCAGGGGGCCTACCGGCCTGCCGTAGAGTGCCTGGTGAGAAGCCAAGTGCAAGATCGTGGCGAGGTGGGGGCACGGGGCGGCCGCACCCTCGAGCCCCAGTGGGGAGCAATCGGCACCAACGCGTACACCGTATGCATCCCCCGCTCGCGAGGTGCTTGAGGGCAGGGTAGCAGTCACGAGCTCCAAAAAGGATGCAAGAACTGAAGGCAAGAGAGCGACACGAAACAAGAAAACTCCCCCATTTTTATAAATGCACGAAAAACAACTGCTTCAAAAAGGCGGAAAGCAAGTACAAAAAAGGAGGTAAAAAGCAGACGGCCGTGTCCGGCGCCTAGCTAGTCTTCACTCTTCCATCTTCTCACCAGCGTGGAGCTAAGTGCTTCCACTGGCTAGGCATAGTCATTGGGGATGGTGTCGATGGCCAGCTCGGAGCATGGTGCTTCCACTAGGACGTGTGTGGGAGCCCTCGTGAGGCCCCAAGGTGGCACTCAGGAGACCCCGGGGCGTGTACAGCCGCACTCATTATTACGTGAGAGTGTCACAAGTGGAGACCTTCACAGGACGGAGCCTTGCTTCATGTTTCCAGACGAGGACCCCGCCGTGCGCCGCCCCCAACCATCGCTGGGGAGACCGGAAACCAGGACAAGACCAAGGGGCAAGGGGGACGCTGGCGGCGTCCTCGGCGACCGTAGGCCCCCCGCCGAGGAGAAGGGCTCGTCGGCGCCTTCCCCGGCAGGGAACCTACCTCCAGGCAGGACCCTGCTTTGTGCAGCATGAGGAGGGCCCTGCCGCTAGGCTTCCCCCGTGCTGCTCCCAACGTCCTTCGCGCTCCTGCGGGGGGTCCATTGTCCTGAGAGTCCTGCTGGCTGCTGCGTCCTGATTCACCTACGATCCATTGTTAGTGTAAGCGTGCTCCTGCGGCGTTAACTGTACCCAGAGGCTGCCGCTGTTGGAGACGTCGATAGGGCTTGGTGGTGGTTCGAAGGAGATCTCGACCTCGTGTATGTCCAGCGCCCAGCCTTGCGTGGGGGATCGGCTGTGGCCCTCTCCCAGCGCGTGCCTTGGATCCATCGCGACGGGGACGTAGGCCTTGGGGTTTTCCGCACCAGGAGCGCCGCCTGGCTGCCTCACGTTCCCGCCTTCTTCAATCGCCCTCTGGTACCGCCGACCAGGGGCCGATACTCCAACACAGCCCCCCTGTGATGTTGCCTGGAGCAGCCCCTCACCGAGATGGCATGTTCGGACTGGCGCAGGATGCTCCGCGGGGCTAGTCGGCGTCGAGAGGCTCCCCAGGGGCCCTGGGAGGGGGCGCGCGGTTGTGTCGGGGATGAACGTGTGCCCCCACCACCGCCTGCGACATGGGTAGTGTGCAGAACGGCGCCGCCCCCCTGCACGCCGCATCCAGCAGCTCGGTGGCCCGTTCTAGCACGGCGTCGTAGCCACTTTCCAACAGCCTGCGCCGCAAGAGCTCTCGGGCCATGATGACCGCTGCCCGCATGTTTGCTTGTTCACTGTGTGAGTGCGGAGTGGTTGCTGCAGCATAGTTTGCAGATCTCGCAGCGGCGCAACTGTGGTGCAACACCAGTGGAGAAGGTTGCGCCGCACGCCCCCCGCGACCGGTCACCCCTGTCGGAATGCAGGCCGCGAGCAGAGCGGAGTGGAGGTCTTCCTCGTCTGCGGGCGCTACCGAGGAGGCCTGGACGACCCAGTGCTCGACGTCGCTCGCATGGTGCCGGCCATGGCTTTGGTGGAGTGGCGGAGGACTGGTCGAAAGAAGAGAAGATACGATGCACCCCTACCTAGCATGCCAAATGTCGGATTGTGGGATCCGCGAACCCTTGAAAGGTTCGAACTTTGGGGTGCGTGTGGAGATCTTAACCTACCCAGCCTACCTAATCGCGATCCTCCTAAGCCTAGCGCGTCGAGCTCAAAGAGACACTATAACACAGAAGTTTATACTGGTTCGGGCCACCATTGTGGTGTAATACCCTAATCCAGTGTGGTGTGGTGGATTGCCTTGTAGGCTGCGGATGAACTAGCCTCAGGAGGTGAGGTGTTCTTGAGCTGGTGTGGTGTATGCTAGTTCTACTTGTTCTCTCTCCTCTCCTCTTCTCTCCTCCCCTCTTCTCTCCTCCCCCTTCTATGGTGGTGGCTAGTCCTATTTATAGTGGCCTTGGTCCTCTTCCCAAATATGAGCGGGAAGGGATCCCACAACGGCCGAACTTGAAAGAGGACAAGTAGTACAGTCTATCCTGACAAAAGTAGTCTTTGCCTGCGAAAAGCCTCTAGTCGTGAAGCTGCGGTGGGCTTGTCGACGACCTCCGTCCTGCCGTCCTTGCGGTCTTGGTCTCGTTTCACGAAAATGGAAACCTTTGGCTGATTCCTCAGGACTCCCGCCTGTGGCTTGCCTCCTTTGCACCAAAGAGGAAACCTATGCTCTCCGCCCGCCTGGCACCCGCCTGGCCTTGGTCGTCATGGCTCATGTCATCTGAGCCTCGTGCGGTACCTGTATAGAACTCTCCGCCCCTCAGGAGCCAGCATGAGGAGGTCGATCCCCTTAGGGGTCTTGGCATCGACCTCACGAGGCTTGGCCCCTCGCGAGGGTCTTGTGTTGTTGATGCTGAAGCTGGGCCGTACCAGGCTGTCGATGGAGCCACATGGTGGGCCGCAGGCAGGCAAGGCTGGATACCCCCGAATCCAGGACGCCGACAACATCGCCCGATACAGAGGAGCCGCACACCCTCTATGCTTCACCGATGAAGTAATGGAGCACCAGTTCCCAGAAGGGTTTTAACCTATAAACATTGAATCATACGACGACACCACAGATCCCGCAGTATGGATTGAGGACTTTCTTCTCCATATCCATATGGCCCGCGGTGATGACCTACATGCCATCAAGTACCTCCCCCTAAAACTTAAGGGACCAGCACAACATTGGCTGAACAACCTCCTAGAAAACTCTATCAGAAGCTGGGAAGACTTGGAGGATGCCTTTAGAGACAACTTCCAAGGTACCTATGTTCGACCTTCTGATGTTGATAACCTTAGTCACATAATCCAGCAACCCGGTGAGTCAGCCCGAAAGCTCTGGACCAGGTTCTTAATTAAAAAGAACCAAATTGTGGATTGTCCAGACGCTGAAGCCCTCGCGGCCTTCAAACACAGCGTCTGAGATGAGTGGCTTGCCCGACACCTCGGCCAAGAGAAACCGAAGTCCATGGCAGCCCTTACCGCACTTATGACCCGCTTTTGCATGGGAGAAGATAGCTGGCTCACTCGTAGAAGCAATAGCACCAGCGACCCAGGCACGTCTAAAGTCAGAGACGGCAATGGCAAACCACGAGGCGACAAGAACAAGCGTCGAAGCAATACAGAAGACACATCGGTAAATGCCGGATTCAGTGGCTCAAAATCCGGACAGCGGAAGAAGCCATTCAAAGGAAACAAAGATGGTCCATCTAGTTTGGACAAAATACTTGATCGGCCTTGCCAGATTCATGCCACCCCCGATAAACTTGCCAATCACACCAACATAAATTGTTGGGTGTTTAAACAGGTCGGCAAGCTCAACGCCGAACACAAGGGGAAAAGGTCACCCAGCGAGGACGATGATGAAGAGCCTCGCCCACCGGACACAGGGGGCAGAAGTAATTTCCCCCCGAGGTCTAAACGGTGAATATGATCTATGTCACACACATCCCCAAGCGGGTCGCCCCAAAATTCAACCCATGGTCGGCTTGCACGATCACATTCGATCGAAACGACCACTCAACCAGTATCCGTCATGGAGGATCGGCAGCTTTGTCCTTGATCCAATCATCGACAGACTCCATCTCACGCGAGTCCTCATGGACGGTGGCAACAACCTTAACCTACTCTATCAGGACATCGTCTGCAAAATGGGTATCAACCTGTCAAGAATCAAGCCCACGAAAACTACCTTTAAAGGAGTAATACCTGGCGTAGAGGCCTGACAGTGTCATGGACTAGGGGGTACTCACCACGTCGTCCCCCGATCAGTTAGATTGGGCCGAGGACCCCCATGGCCGTATACTCATGGGCCAGTTCAGACAGTTGCCGCATACAAGGAAGATTCCACAAGACTTGGTGATCAAGACAAGGACTCCTCCCCCACCGGCGTATTCGGCTAGGACTCTTGTTACCCTAGGCCTATGGTACATTATATAAACAAAGGCCAGGCTAGTCGATAGGTTATGACATTACTCATCATACCTCTAGGGTTTAGACCACAACATATGATCTCGAGGTAGATCAACTCTTGTAACCCCTATACTCATTATAGTCAATCAAGCAGCATGTAGGGTATTATCTCACCAAGAGAGCCCGAAGCTAGGTAAAATCCCGTGTTCATGTTACCATTGATCCTAAGACGCACAGCTTGGGACCCCTACCCGAGATCCGCTGGTTTTGACACCGACATTGGTGCTTTCATTGAGAGTTCCGCTGTGTGATCGGTGAAAGGATCAATGGCTCGACTGCAGGTCAACTACGACGTCGGTTTCTTCGTCACCAGCTCGACTGGTCACCTTGGCTTGACCGAGGACTGCGCCCTACCTCCGATCGTCATGTTCAGATGAGGGCCTTCATCAGCATCAACTCCGATCTCTATCAAGATCATGGAGGAGTCATCCATGGAGCTCGAGGGCTCAACATCAACATTGCCCTCGGACGACCATGCTGTTTTTCTGGACAGCAAACTTGTATCCGCCTTCACCGCCTCCTGGAGTGTCACCTAAACGATTGCTTCAGAGTAATTATGCGGAATTAAGTCTACAACAACCCTGCAAAAATTTCGTCGAGTTCCGATGGAGGAATCTCCGGCAATCTCCGATATACCAGAGCCCTGTTGAATCAGGACGAGAATCCGGACGAGTTTGGAGCGGGGTGTCCAGCATCTAGCTCGAGCGTCCTTTGGAAGATTCAACCATTGATCGGCTGCGGAATTCCCATATCTACCACCTGCCAAAAATCAAGTTCGATCCAACCGTCCAAACTCCGGGAACCTTCCGATTAGTGCATCACTTTTCGGATCTTTTTTCTGCGCGAGAACGAATCCGACCCAAGTTCATCTTCGTTATGAACGAGATTTCGGACATCCTTCTTGAAGGATGTTTTTCGTATGGGGTATTGTGTTTTATTCTCAAACACATCCCACTAGTATTAAAGTATTCTTACAATACGAACTTCACCGTCGCGCCGGTGTCAAACCAGCTCGACAACATCACTCCACAGCGGCCGACCTGCGTTAGACATGTTGTCGCTTTGTTGATCCGAGCTCAACTTCTTCGGATCATCATCTCGGCCAGCCGAACAATAGTTCGGCATCGCGAAGGACAAATTGTCACCAACATCTCCGCCCCATGGATTACACGGAGCAGGCACACCGTCATCGCCACACGGTCACTTCATCAAGCCAGCATTGACCGCATCACAAGTTACGACCTGCCTCGGCATAGCCGCACTGGTTCTTCTTCAAGCCGATGTCCATCATGCCGAACTACTTCAACACCCCGGCTGACACGACAGCTGTAACGTCTCCTTATCAACCTGCTCCGTCACCTCGGCTAGACCGAGTACTTCGCCATCTCTTCATCAACTTACTTCAGAGACTTCGGCATCACCAGCCGACCAGCTTCATCACATTAGCTGGACCACAGGCTTCGCCGTGACGAGCCAACCTTTGCCAAGATCATCGTGCCATCGCTTCATCACCCATCAGGCAATGGGTGTGCGGATCGAGTCCCAATTTTGGGAGTAACCTTTCTTTGAACCGCCACAACAAATAAACCAGGTGCTATTAATCCCAGCAATTTTTGCTTGTTTGGATTTATTTTTTCCAAGGAATTATTACGCTGCTTTGTTCCATCATCTATACACAAGTCTATTAAATGGTGGTCGCATTAATGACGATTGCGAGGTGGTTCGATCAGTTTTCGTGCATAGTTCGGCGAACGCCGTATCCGGAACTCGGACCGACCTGTGAATTCGGGCTTTGTCATGCCTTCACTGCATCATGCCGACGCCCTGCATCGACATTGACCTTGACGCTCAGGCCATATCTCTTTCATTATTTACTTCACTTAAATTAAACAAGTAGAAGATTTTTTTCCACATTATTATCTTTATTTGTCATTTGTTTTGGTTTGCACTATTTTATCTGTGCAGCCAATCAACTCAGACTGAGCCATGTTGTTGCCTTGGCGCGCCGACCTACTACATTACCACGGCTGAACTGGGGGCTCCATCTTCTCGGAGTGCCGGACTCTCTGCTCAGTCACCTTTGGACCAGCCTGGGGCTGGAACCCTGTCCCACATCAAGCTCGGACCGCGTCATCAATGCCGAACATATCAACTAGCTAAGTTGTTTTCATGCTTAAAAACTTTCAGTCTTAAATTTTGTTCGGTTTGAACAAGAATTATACTTTTTTGGCAAAAAGTTGCTTGTGAAAAACTTCCCTGTCCAAACTTTGTTTGTGACAAACATATTCAAATACCCCGTTTATTTGGGGGCTCCCTTGATGGAGCGTTTTCTCTTGCATATGATTATACTTGTATGGCTTTGTTCCTTGTTTGTGTATTACGCCACAATATGCACCATGTTGACTTAAGCGACTTGCAAGCTGGGTTGCCTGGCTCCTGTGCTTACCCCAACATTCCCGATTGTTCGGCTAGTGAGTAAAGGGAGCACCTCTGCGATTGTCACGATCAGTTCATCCGAGTCGGACCTCAGACTGGGTGAAGCCGAAAGCTAGCGCTCTTACTGTTTTCAATCATGGTCGGCACACAACAGAACTCATGAGTACAAAAAATCTATTGCACAAGTCTCATAATAACAATGAGCAACCAAAGAAAGGTATCGGTGGGGGTACTATTTTCTTCGAATATGCTTCTTACACTTTGTTAGTAATATAGCATAAGTTCCCTGAGTGCGCTTTGTCTGTTACAGCCTTATGGCCTGATTGCCTGGTTATCGGAAACACCGTCGATATTCTCGACAGATGGAGTACATAACACTTTTCGGCCCTTGGCCGAAGAGGGAGAACCCGACAGTCGGTTAAGACACGTTCGAAGTTCGGGTGAACACATATATGATATAAGTACTTCAGTACATACAATCATTATACATAAAATTCTTTTTACCCAAGTCACTTGGGGGCTCTTAAATTTATGAGTTGTTTTATAATAAGTGTTCTTCTTCTAGTCGTTGCAAAGTTTTTTTTCTATCACTCCTTTTTTCGACGGAAGTGTGTGGTCAATAGCCCGATTTCCCTCTCATCCACCTTCGGGATAGGAGGTTGAAGCCGTAGACTGACCCGCTTGAAGTCTTGAGATAGGATGTGTCATGTTAAAGCACGACAGAAGCACAATTTTTTCTCTAAGACCAATTTTCTGATTGGCACCGAACAATTAATCTAGTTCGGACGTCGAGTTTTTACTGACGTTTTTTAGTTTTCCAATCTTATGGAACTTTTCAACTATTTGTGTTTTCGGCATAAGTCTCGCAGTGCAACGCCAGACACCTTTAGAGATTCGGCAAAAATTCTCGGATATTGCTATATATGCATCGGTTTCAAATTGTGTCTTCGGTCGATAGTTGGGTTGCCCGGCTCCTGTGCTTGCCTCCTACATTCCGCTTTGTTTGGTTAGGTGTGCAAAAGGAGAACCACTGCGATTGTGCTTCCAGATCGCATGGTTAAGCACCTCGGTGGAGAAAGCCGAAAACAGACTGTCATAATAAAGCATAAACCGGTCACTGATCCGATGACTATATTAAATGACGGGCCATTCATAACATTGTCGGAAGTGTTTACGGCTTGACCTAGGCTGTCGCCGAACACTAAGCAGGGGGTTACTTGCTGGCCTCCCAACTTTAAGCTCCTAGGACTAAGTGAAAGTCATAAAGCCTGCATATCTAATTGCCTCATTTCCTCCAACACAACCGCCTTCGGGCACCGAGACGTCGGCTAAGGGTTGTTTTGTTATTTCAGAAACACCTTGCATAGCATCTACAAGGGGGTAGAAGCCGATGATGGGCCACTTTTAGATTATAAACGGTCGCAACGGAAGTGAAAATTTGTGTTCATCTAGACTACAGAGTTTGGAAGCTTTTCTCGAACTAAATCCTCACTATTTTCCTCCCACATTGATTGGAGCTCAGGTTTAATGATCATGCTTAGCATGACAACCCAAAGAAAGGAGCCGGTAGCTGGACTATTTTCTTTGAACGATGTTTCCTATGTTAAACAATAATATAACATGTCTCTCTACGTACCTTTGTTTATAAAACCGTATGGCCGGATTGCCTTGTTTGCCGCAAATCTTTGCCCTCATAAAGGCTTTATAAAGTGGGACAAACACTCCCCGGCTACTGGCCGAGGAGGTTGAAGCTGATGGCCGGTCAACAAAGTTTTGTACAATGTAGATCCGAGCATTGATGATGTAAAGTACTTGGATACATAGAATCATTACACATAATTTGTGATTTTACTTTGGATATCGATCCTTAATTCGGCCACCCGTGCCCACATTAAGGCTTGGGGGCTACTAGGCTCCGTGCTTATTATTTACAAATACTAATGGGGTACATCGATCCCCTGATCTGGTGTCGCCACCCGACCAGTGTCTCGGGGGCTACTGCATTGCTTGTCCAATGCAGAAAATTTAAAATAGTTTTCGAGGAGATTATTATCCTTAGGTTGGTTGGCCGCACCCTACCTGAGTCTCGATGACTTTGCACACCGCGTTTCTACTCCTATGTATGCTGCCCAGCTAGGAGTTTATCCTCAGGCCAATTTCACGCATCGACCTGAGTCTCAGGGGCAACTAGGATCAGCGGTTTCATATATTCCTTCAGGTGCATCTCAGGTTTTAGACCGACGCCCGCACCTTGAGCGCTACTGGCTATATATCTCGGTAGAGAATAAATTGCACCAATGAAAAAATCAGTCCGCAGTCAGGGGTGGTGCACCACCTTGGAAGCAGTCCGACATTAAGCTCGGACGCCAGTGGCTGGCTCCATAGAGGGCATTTCTGGCATTAAGCTCGGCTAAAATCCTTCAACTTTTTGAACCCAGATGACCTATGACATCTCGGGTATAGTCCGGCGTTGAAGCTCGGATACAGTCCGGCGTTGGAACTTGGACACAGTCCGGCGTTGGAACTTGGACACAGTCCGGCGTTAGAGCTTGGATACATTCCTGTGTTGGAGCTCGGAAGCAGTCCGGCGTTGGGGCTTGGCTGCAAAAGATACCTCGAATGCAATCCGGCGTTGGAGCTCGGACGCAAGAGGACACTGCCGCCCGGGAATAACTTCAAACCTGAGGTGTGGCACAATAATAACAAGGCATTGATAAAGGCCAGAAACTTAAAGGGGCTCCTCGGATACCCGACATATAAACTCTTCGGATTTACTTCGTGATCCTCAAGATCAGAGATGAGAAGATTTGTTGAACCAGTTTTCTAGACCGACGACTGAAGATGAAGAACAGTTCGGAAGAATCGAGGAGCGTCCCCAACTTGAAGACCGGTTCAGGGGGCTACTGACGGTGTCTTGGACTAGGGAGTACTCACCATGTCGTCCCCCGATCAGTTAGATTGGGCCGAGGACCCCCATGGCCGTATACTCATGGGCCAGTTCGGACAGTTGCCGCATACAAGGAAGATTCCACAAGACTTGGTGATCAAGACAAGGACTCCTCCCCCACCTACGTATTCGGCTAGGACTCTTGTTACCCTAGGCCTATGGTACATTATATAAACCGAGGCCAGGCTAGTCGATAGGTTATGACATTACTCATCATACCTCTAGGGTTTAGACCATAACATATGATCTCGAGGTAGATCAACTCTTGTAACCCCTATACTCATTATAGTCAATCAAGCAACATGTAGGGTATTATCTCATCAAGAGAGCCCGAAGCTGGGTAAAATCCCATGTTCATGTTACCATTGATCCTAAGACGCACAGCTTGGGACCCCCTACCCGAGATCCGCCAGTTTTTACACCGACATTGGTGCTTTCATTGAGAGTTCCGTTGTGTGATCGGCGAAAGGATCAATGGCTCGACTGCAGGTTAACTGCGACGTCCGTTTCTTTGTCACCAGCTCGACTGGTCACCTTGGCTTGACCGAGGACTGCGCCCTACCTCCGATAGTCATGTTCGGATGAGGGCCTTCATCAGCATCAACTCCGATCTCTATCAAGATCATGGAGGAGTCATCCATGGAGCTCGGGGGCTCAACATCAACATTGCCCTCGGACAACCGTGCTGTTTTTCTGGACAGCAAACTCGTATCTGCCTCCACCACCTCCTGGAGTGTCGCCTAAATGATTTCTTTGGTGGAATTATGCAGTATTAAGTCGACAACAACCCTGCAAAAATTTCGTCGAGTTCCGATGGAGGAATCTCCGGCAATCCCTGATATACCGGAGCCTTGTTGATTCTGAACGAGTTTGGAGCAGGGTGTCCAGCATATAGCTCGGGCATCCTTTGGAAGATCCAACCATTGATCGGCTGCGGAATTCCCATATCTACCACCTGCCAAAAATTCCGCTCGATCCGACCGTCCAAACTCCGGGAACCTTCCGATTAGTGCATCACTTTTCGGATCTGTTTTCTGTGCGAGAACGAATCTGACCAAAGTTCATCTTCATTACGAACGGGATTTCGGACATCCTTCTTGAAGGATGTTTTTCGTATGGGGTATTGTGTTTTATTCTCAAGCACATCCCACTAGTATTAAAAGTATTCTTACAATACGAACTTCACCGTCGCACCGGTGTCAAACCAGCTCGACAACATCACTCCACGGCGGCCGACCTGCGTTAGACATGTTGTCGCTTTGTTGAGCCGAGCTCAACTTCTTCGGATCATCATCTCGGCTAGCCAAACAATAGTTTGGCATCGCGAAGGACAAATCATCACCAACATCTCCACCCCACGGATTAAACGGAGCGGGCACACCGGCATCGTCGCACGGTCACTTCATCAAGCCAGCATTGACCGCATCACAAGTTACGACCTGCCTGGGCATAGACGCACTGTTGCTTCTTCAAGCCGATGTCCATCATGCCGAACTACTTCAACACCCCGGCTGACATGGCAGCTGTAACGTCTCCTTATCGACCTGCTCCGTCACCTCGGCTAGACCGAGTACTTCGCCATCTCTTCATCAAGTTACTTCAGAGACTTTGGCGTCACCAGCCGACCAGCTTCATCACATTAGCTGGACCACGGGCTTCGCCGTGGTGAGCCAACCTTTGCCAGGATCGTCGTGCCATCGCTTCATCACCCATCAGGCAATGGGTGTGCGGATCGAGTCCCAATTTTGGGAGTAACCTTTCTTTGAACCGCCACAACAAATAAACCAGGTGCTATTAATCCCAGCAATTTTTGCTTGTTCGGGTTTATTTTTCCTAAGGAATTGTTACTCTTCTTTGTTCCATCATCTATACACAGGTCTATCAAATGGTGGTCGCATTAATGACGGTTGCGAGGTGGTTCGGTCAGTTTCCGTGCATAGTTCGGCGAACGCCGTATCCGGAACTCGGACCGACCTGTGAATTCGGCCTTTGTCATGCCTTCACTGCGTCACACCGACGCCCTGCATCGACATTGACCTCGACGCTCAGGCCATATCTCTTTCATTATTTACTTCACTTAAATTAAACAAGTAGAAGAATTTTTTTTCACATTATTATCTTTATTTGTCATTCTTTTTGTTTGCACTATTTTATCTGTGCACCCAATCGACTCAGACTGAGCCGTGTTGTCGCCTTGGTGCGCCGACCTGCTCCGTTACTGCGGCTAAACTAGGGGCTTCATCTTCTCGGAGTGCCGGACTCTCTACTCGGCCACCTTGGGACCAGCCTGGGGCTGGAACCCTGTCCCACATCAAGCTCGGACCGCGTCATCAATGCCGAACATATCAACCAGCTAAGTTGCTTTCATGCTCAAAAACTTTCAGTCTTAAATTTTGTTCGGTTTGAACAAGCATTATACTTTTTTGGCAAAAAGTTGCATGTGAAAAACTTTCTTGTCCAAACTTTGTTTGTGACAAACATATTGAAATACCCCATTTATTTGGGGGCTCCCTTGATGGAGCTTTTTCTCTTGCATATGATTATACTTGTACGACTTCGTTCCTTGTTCGTGTATTATGCCACAATATGCACCATGTTGACTTAAGCGACTTGCAAGTTGGGTTGACTGGCTCCTGTGCTTACCCCTACGTTCCCGATTGTTTGGCTAGGGAGTAAAGGGAGCACCTCTGTGATTGTCACGATTGGTTCATCTGAGTCGGACCTCAGACTGGGTGAAGCCAAAAGCTAGCACTCTTACTATTTTCAATCATGGTCGGCACACAACGGAACTCATGAGTACAAAAAATCTATTGCACAAGTCTCATAATAACAATGAGCAACCGAAGAAAAGTATCGGTGGGGGTACTATTTTCTTCGAAGATGCTTCTTACACTTTGTTAGTAATATAACATAAGTTCCCTGAGCGCGCTTTGTCTGTTATAGCCATATGGCCTGATTGCCTGGTTATCGGAAACACCGTCGATATTCTTGACAGATATAGTACATCACACTTTTGGGCCCTTGGCTGAAGAGGGAGAAGCCGACGGTCGGTTAAGACGCGTTCAAAGTTCAGGTGAACACATATATGATATAAGTACTTCGGTACATACAATCATTGTACATAAAATTCTTTTTACCCAAGTCACTTGGGGGCTCTTAAATTTATATGAGCTGTTATATAATAAGTGTTCTTCTTCCTAGTCGTTGCAAAGTTTTTTTTTCTATCACTCCTTTTTTTTGACGCAAGTGTGTGGTCAATAGCCCGATTACCCTCTCATCCACCTTCAGGATAGGAGGTTGAAGCCGTAAGCTGACCCGCTTGAAGTATTGAGATAGGATGTGTCATGTTAAAGCACGACAGAAGCACAATTTTTTCTCTAAGACCAATTTTCTGATTGGCACCGAACAATTAATCTAGTTCGGACGTCGAGTTTTTACTGACGTTTTTTAGTTTTCCAATCCTATGGCACTTTTCATCTATTTGTGTGTTTTCCGCATAAGTCTCGCAGTGCAACGCCAGACACCTTTAGAGATTCGGCAAAAATTCTCGGATATTGCTATATATGCATCGGTTTCAAATTGTGTCTTCGGTCGATAGTTGGGTTGCCCTGCTCCTGTGCTTGCCTCCTACATTCCGCTTTGTTCGGTTAGGTGTGCAAAAGGAGAACCACTGCGATTGTGCTTCCAGCTCGCATGGTTAAGCACCTAGGTGGAGAAAGCCGAAAACTGACTGTCACAATAAAGTATAAACCGGTCAGCGATCCGATGACTATATTAAATGACGGGCCATTCATAACATTGTCCGAAGTGTTTACGGCTTGACCTAGGCTGTCGCCAAACACTAAGCGGGTGGTTACTTGCTGGCCTCCCAACTTTAAGCTCCTATGACTAAGTGAAAGTCATAAAGCCCGCATATCCGATTGCCTCATTTCCGCCAACACAACCGCCTTCGGGCATCAAGACGTTGTCTAAGGGTTATTTTGTTATTTCGTAAACACCCTGCATAGCATCTACAAGGGCGTAGAAGCTGACGATGGGCCCCTTTCAGATTATAAACGGTCGCAACGGAAGTGAACATTTGGGTTCATCTAGACCACAAAGTTTGGAAGCTTTTCCCGAACTAAATCCCCAGTATTTTCCTCCCACATTGATTGGAGCTCAGGTTTCATGATCATGCTTAGCATGACAACCCAAAGAAAAGAACCGATAGCGGGACTATTTTCTTTGGACGATGTCTCTTATGTTAAACAATAATATAACATGTTTCTTTGAGTACCTTTGTTTATAAAACCATATGGCCGGATTGCCTTGTTTGCCGCAACTCTTTGCCCTCATAAAGGCTTTATAAAGTGGGACAAACACTCCCCGGCTACTGGCCGAGGAGGTTGAAGCCGATGGCCGGTCAACAAAGTTTTGTACAATGCGGATCCGAGCATTGATGATATAAAGTACTTGTATACATAGAATCATTACACCTAATTTGTGATTTTACTTTGGATATCGATCCTTAATTCGGCCACCCGTGCCCACATTAAGGCTCGGGGGCTACTAGGCTCCGTGCTTATTATTTACAAATATTAAAGGGGTACAATGATCCCCTGATGTGGTGTCGCCACCCGACCAGTGTCTCGGGGGCTACTGCATTGCTTGTCCAATGCAGAAAATTTAAAGTGCAATATAGTTTTCGAGGAGTTTATTATCCTCTGGTTGGTCGGCCACACCCAACCTGAGTCTCGATGACTTTGCACACCGCGTTTCTATTCCTATGTATGCTGCCGAGCTAGGAGTTGATCCTCAGGCCAATTTCGCGCATCGACCTGAGTCTCAGGGGCAACTAGGATCAGCGGTTTCATGTTTTCCTTCAGGTGCATCTCGGGTTTTAGACCGACGCACACACCTTGAGCGCTACTGGCTATATATCTCGGCAGAGAATAAATCGCACCAATCAAAAAATCAGCCCGCAGTCAGGGGTGGTGCACCACCTCGGAAGCATTCCGACATTAAGCTCGGGTGCCAGTGGCTGGCTCCATAGAGGGCATTTCTGGCATTAAGCTCAGCTAAAATCCTTCAACTTTTTGAACCCAGATGACCTATGACATCTCGGGTATAGTCCGGCGTCGAATCTCGGATACAGTCCGACGTTGGAGCTTGGACACAGTCCGGCGTTAGAGCTTGGATACATTCCGGCGTTGGAGCTCAGAAGCAGTCCGGCGTTGGTGCTTGGCTGCAAAAGATACCTCGAATGCAATCCGGCGTTGGAGCTCGAACGCAAGAGGACACTATCGCCCGGGAATAACTTCAAACCAGAGGTGTGGCATAATAATAACAAGGCATTGATAAAGGCCAGAAAATTAAAGGGGCTCCTCGGTACCCGACATATAAAGTCTTTGGATTTACTTCGTGATCCTCAAGATCGGAGATGAGAAGATTTGTTGAACCAGTTTTCAAGACCGACGACTGAAGATGAAGAACAGTTCGGAAGAATCGAGGAGCGTCCCCAACTTGAAGACCGGTTTAGGGGGCTACTGACAGTGTCCTGGACTAGGGGGTACTCACCATGTCGTCCCCCGATCAGTTAGATTGGGCCGAGGACCCCCATGGCCGTATACTCATGGGCCAGTTCGGACGGTTGCCGCATACAAGGAAGATTCCACAAGACTTGGTGATCAAGACAAGGACTCCTCCCCCACATGCATATTCGGCTAGGACTCTTGTTACCCTAGGCCTATGGTACATTATATAAACCGAGGCCAGGCTAGTCGATAGGTTATGACATGACTCATCATACCTCTAGGGTTTAGACCACAACATATGATATCGAGGTAGATCAACTCTTGTAACCCCTATACTCATTATAGTCAATCAAGCAGCATGTAGGGTATTATCTCATCAAGAGAGTCCGAAGATGGGTAAAATCCCGTGTTCATGTTACCATAGATCCTAAGACGCACAGCTTGGGATCCCCTACCCGAGATCCGCCGGTTTTGACACCGACAAGGCCCACTGCTCGGGCTCCATAACGTTGGAAGTTTTCTTCGGCTCGCCCGATAACTTCCACAGTGAAGACTTGATCTTCGATATCGTACCCTTCCGAAGTGGCTATGACGCACTGCTCGGACGAACCACTTTTGCCCGATTCAATCCGGTGCTGCACTATGCCTACTTAAATCTCAAAACGCCCGGTCCACGCGGTGTTATAACAGTCAATGGAAACACATAACGCTCCCTCCGCATAGAGGAGCACACCGCACCTCTTGCAGCCGAGGTACAGAGCGGCCACTTACAGCTGCACACCTCGTCGGTCACCAAACTGCTGGACCCTTTAAGAGTCCGGACAGCTCCGCTAGCTAGTGATTCGCTACATCGAGAGCTAGACTAGCAGTTCCACCTCCGCCGATCGCCGGGTACACCAGCGGAATTCACACTACGCATGCATCATTATGCACTCAAAATACCTTGGGCATCGGCGGAGGCACAATATGGGAAGGTCTATAGTGCGGCTCGACCCTATATGATCTTCCACCCTTTTTTTACCACAGGTGTGTTCGAGCCCATGTATCCTACGGATTTACAAGGACTCACTTCAAGCCCGATTCCGTACGGCAAACAGATGACTGTTTGCTTCAAGGAACCCCTACCAATAGGACGAAAGCAGCGCAGACATGCGGCAGGACATCCAAAGGACTCTTTGGACTAAACCTTATTTACAAGGACCTGTACTGAGCTTTTCTCCTTGTTATTAGACCCCCGCATGTAAAATTATTTCACTACTTATGGTACCTCCCTGTACAATCACGCCTCGACGTGTCAATCAGATTCTAGTAGCGACAATTTCTTTTCGGTATCTACTTTATTTATAAAATTGTAATCCATCTCTCCAGTTGTCGCACATACCTTGACACCCATTGCCAGGGGCTCTACACTGCCACTCATGAGCCACTAAACAAAAGCCCTAACAACTTTGTAGCACACTTCAGCGTCCCGATCTTGGCATTATATGCATTGGCTCCAAATCATGTCTTTGGTCAGTAGTTGGGTTGCTCAGCTCCTGTGTTTGCTACCTTACATTCCGTTTGTTCGGCTAGGGTAATAAAAGGAGAACTACTGCGATTGTGTTTCTGGTTCATCCGGTTAAGCACCTTAGTAGAGAAAGCCAAAAACTGACTGTCATGATGCGGCGAGAGCTGGTCAGTCGTTCGGTGACTTACTAAATCCTTAACAATTTTTCTGTTTTAAACGAAGGACTATTTTTCCAGTCTTACACGTAACGCATCCACATTCAGAGTCAAATACGTACTAGGGGCTATTTTATAGCCCCATCATCAAACTTCTATGGCTATGTGAGAGCAGTGAAGCCGTATAGTCTGATTGCCTAGTTTGACGCACAAACACCTCCGTCATGAACCAAGACGTTGGGTCAAGAGTGTTAATGTGCCTTTCCGAACACCTCCGTAGTATCTACATGGGGGTCGAAGCCGACGACTGGAAAACTCTTAGGCATTCAAAAATACGGCCGCACAGGAGTAAACAATTTTAGATAATAGTGCAAATATATTACAAAGAATTAAATATCCATAATACACACGATCGGGTCGTTCGAATACATTCATTCGAATATGATGTCCTTTGAGCATTGACACTCTATCAAACAAGCACCCTCCAGTACGTCATTTAACTAACGTTCCGGTGTGCAATGGTCTTTACCTTCGGGAGGACCCTCCACCGCGACAACGGT
Source organism: Triticum aestivum (assembly GCF_018294505.1). Lineage (NCBI taxonomy): Eukaryota > Viridiplantae > Streptophyta > Magnoliopsida > Poales > Poaceae > Triticum > Triticum aestivum. Next base: position 364,444,496 of record NC_057795.1, on the reverse strand, counting down.
GGCCTTCATCTTGGCCTAGTTCACTTTGACACGGGTGAAAGCCCTCTGTGCACCTTCTATGCACACTGACTGTTTGATGGCCTCAATGTGAGGCACGACATCAACGAGTCACTGCACCAGGCCAAAATAAGAGGTCGGAACAGATACAGCTGGCCACAACTAGAGTATAACCTCCTTCATGGCCGCTACGGACATCTTGTGCAACTCAGCCCATTGTACCATCTGGTCGTTCAGTAGCGTCGAACGCTCCTGAGTCGCATACTGCGACCAGAACAGCTTCTCCGTCGTATGCCCCTCATGGGCTTGGTAGAACTGCGCTGCCTCAGCCGCGCTCTTCGGTAGATCTGCAAAGGAGTCTGGAGAACTCCATAGTCGATTAAGTAAGGCATACCTCTAATCGCCAAACTTAGACTGTAAAAGAAAGGGCTTACCAGCCACTATCTGTCCGGCCTGTCGGAGCTCCTCACAAGCCGCATGGGATTCGGACCTCGCCTCTTGGGCATCCTGAAGGACCTTGGCGAGTTCAGCCACCTTCACTTTATTGTCCTCCTCGAGGAGCTCACACTTGCGAGTCACATCCTTGAGCTCTTGCTCAATCTTGGATACGCGCTCCTTGAGATGGCTCTGTGTGGCCTGTTCCTCCTTCAAATCGGCAGTCGCTTTCTCAGCGGCTGCATTGCTCACCCTTGCCTGCTCCTTTGCGTGGGCAAGGTCACTTCAGAGGGTTTCGACCTCCTTTGCATGGACAAAGCCATCTTCCATTATGCGTATAATAGCACATGAGCCTCACTCCTTCGTTAAAAGGAGTGAGGCTAAAAATGTTATTTACTGCGGGTACCTATAGACCCTCTGTTAAAAGAAGTGAAGCCCGATGATTATCAAAAGGGCTAAAAATGTTATTTACTGCGGGTACCTATAGACCCTCTGTTCGCCCTCCTTCGTTGGCAAAATAGAGTCTCAGGGGCTACTATCTATATATAGATGGATTTGTTATGACAAACGGCTAAAAGGCATTACATTGCATACCTCGAAGCCTGTTAGTAGGCTTGTGAAGGCTTCATCCAGAGTGGACTGCACTCTTTCAACCATGGTGCCCATTAAAGTATGGTGCTCCTCCAAGATGGACACACCTCGTAGTGCATCCATCATCTTGTTTGATGCCTCTATATTGGTAGAGTTTGTCGCTCCCCCTTCTTGTAGAGGGGGCTGCCGACTCAACTCCGGGACCGTATGGGTCTCTGAAACGGTATCCGGCTGAGGGTCTGGTAACCCAGGACCCCCATGGCCGGTCTCCATAGGGGTTGCGCCCCCCATGTTCTCGGTAACCTCAGGTGCCACATTGACCGTCCCCCACATTTCTCCGGAGTTTGGAGAAACCCTTTGGGATGACACCTCGGGATCGTCCACCCTAGGAGGCGAGGAAGCCCGTGGAGGCGTCTCGCTCTCCATCTTGTCCGGCGAAAGATCTCTCGATGAAGATGATCCTTGAGGAATGTCACGGGCCGGACTGCGGCATAGAAATTCGATATTACTCTCGTAATCCATAAAGAGGATTAGATATGAACAAGGCATCTGAAGGTACTAACGATTTGGCGAGGGGCTTGGTGCGGGAGCGGTGCTTGGGAATGGCATCAGTGCCCGAATCCGAGTTATCGGAAAGGGATACCCCTCCCCTCTTGGGCACCCCATCCTCCGAATCTACGGAGGCCGCTCTTGTTTTTCCCCTGGGAGGAGGGTTCTCTGCTTGTACCCATCCTAGAAATTTGCATGATGCAGATTATCTTGTATGAGTTCTTTTTTGTGGTGTAAAAATTTCCTATGTCGACTGTATGAGTATAGAATTGAAAAATTAAAATTCCTCTGCTATGAAGAGAAAATACGCTAACAAACAACACTTAAGATTAATTTGTTCTCAAAGCTGGTTGCTTCTGAAACTAAGATTCCTATCTTATGAGGAGTAAAAACGCTGCCAAACGTTGCGGAAAAAAAGGCTGCCAAACACCATTAAGATTAATTTTTTTTATAAGCCAGTTGCTTCAAATTGTCAGCTAACGTGCAAGTGCTCAACCTTGTTCTCGATAATCATCTTTTGTACTGGATTTTTTTTCCATACTTGCCTTGGCCCCCCTATACCCAAATCTTGGCTCTGCCCCTGTATACAACTCTTCTTTAAGACACCCGTTAAGGAATGCAGTTTTGACGTCCATTTGCCAAATTTCATAATCATAAAATGCGGCAATTGCTAACATGATTCTGATGGACTTTAAGCATCGCTACGGGTGAGAAAATCTCATTGTAGTCAACCCCTTGAACTTGTCAAAACCTTTTGCGACAAGTCAAGCTTTGTAGACAGTGATATTACTGTCAGTGTTCGTCTTCCTCTTAAAGATCCATTTATTCTGAATGGCTTGCCGATCATCGGGCAACTTCACCAAAGTCCATACTTTGTTCTCATACATGGATCCTATCTCAGATTTCATGGCTTCAAGCCATTTGTCAAAATTTGGGCTTGTCATAGCTTCTTCATAGTTCGTAGGTTCGCTGTTGTCCAACAACATGACTTCCAAGACAAGATTACAGTACCACTCTAGTGTGGAATGTGTTCTGGTCGTCCTATGAGGTCTATGTCAGCGTTCTGGGAACGGGGGTCCCCAGACTTGCCTACCTGCGGTCTGCGGCGTGGCTCAAGTGGTGGCCCAGTGTGGCCCATCTTCGTCAGCTCAAGTTCAAGACCCTCACGAGGGGCCAAGCCTCGCGGGGCGGACGATAGGAGGCTTCCTCAAGAGCGGCCTCACCATGCAGCTCGCGAGGGGGTGGAGAGATCAAGGCAAGGGTACCTCGTGAGGTTCTCATGACGCAAGCCATGACGATCGAGACCAGGCGGGCGCCGGCCTATGCAGTGTCCTCGTTTCCTCTTTGGTGCAAAGGGAGCAGGCACAGACCAAGGCATCAGGCAAAGGATACCATTTCGGTGCAACAAGACAAAGACCAACAAAGCGGCTGGACGGAGGTCAGCGTGGAGCCCAAGACGGCGTCATCACCAGAGTCTTTGGTAGTCGAAGACCAACTTTAGTCAGGATAAGTTGTACTAGATGTTCCCCTTCAAAATGGCCGTTGTTGGCGCCCTTCCCGCTCAATATTTGGGGAAGAGGACCAGGGCCTCTATATATAAGGCTAGCCACACAATAGAGAGGGGGAGAGGCTCATCTTGAGAAGGCTGGGATCGAATCCTTCCCAATCAGAACACCACCACAAGAACACCCCTCGCGAGGCTGTTCTTCCTGTGTACTATTCATCATCAGCCCCTGAGGCAATCCACACACCACACACTAGAGTAGGGTATTACACCGCGATGGTGGCCTGAACCAGTATAAACCTCGTGTCCCTTGTGTTGTTCATCGAGTAGTCTAGATTCTCAGCGAGGCGTTGGGATGTGGGTTGGTAGAGGAAAGATCTTCACGTGCATCCCAGAGTTCGAACCGTAAGGGTTTGCCGGAACCCCACATCCGACAGTCTAGTAGTAACTTGATCTGAAGTTTCATGATCATCATTATTGGCTTCCTCTCTGGTTGGTGTAGGCATCACGAGAACGGTTTCTCTAATGTACTACTTTCCAATTCGAGAGAAGTACAACTACCTCATCAAGTTCTACTTTCCTCCCACTCACTTCTTTCGAGAGAAACTCCTTCTCTAGAAAACACCCATTCTTAGCAACAAAGATTTTGCCTTCGGATCTATGTTAGAAGGTATACCCAATAGTTTCTTTCGGTATCCTATGAAGATGCACTTCTCTACATTGGGTTCGAGCTTATGAGGCTGAAGCCTTTTGACACAAGCATCGCATCCCGAAACATTAAGAAACGATGACTTAGGTTTCTTGCCAAACCATAGTTCATACGGTGTTGTCTCGATGGATGTAGACAATGCCCTATTTAATGTGAATGCGGTATATCTAATGCATAACCCTAAACTGCTAGTGGCAAATTGGTAAGAGACATCATAGAACGCACCATATCTAATAAATTACGGTTACGACGTTCAGACACACCATTATGCTATGGTGTTCCAGGTGGCGTGAGTTGTGAAACAATTCCACATTGTCTTAAATGAAGGCCAAACTCGTAACTCAAATATTTGCCTCCGTGATCAGATTGTAGAAACTTTATTTTGTTGTTACGATGATTCTCCACTTCACTCTGAAATTCTTTGAACTTTTCAAATGTTTCAAACTTGTGTTTCATCAAGTAGATATACCCATACCTACCCAAATTATTTGTGAATGTTAGAAAATAATGATACATGCCGCATGCCTCAACACCCATTAAACCGCATACCTCGGTATGTATTATTTCCAGTAAGTCATTAGCTCGCTCCATTGTCCTGGAGAACGGAGTTTTAGTCATCTTACCCATAAGGCATGGCTCGCAAGTATCAAATGATTCATAATCAAGTGATTCCAAAAGTCCATCTTCATGGAGTTTCTTCATGCACTTTACACCAATATGACCTAAATGGTAGTGCCACAAGTATGTTTCACTGTCATTATCAACTTTGCATCTTTTGGCATCAATATTATGAATATGTGTACCACTATGATCGAGATTCAACAAGAATAAACCATTCATCAAAGGTGCATGACCATAAAAGATATTACTCATATAAATAGAACCATCATTGTTCTCTGACCTAAATGAATAACCGTCTGTAACAAACAAGATCCGGATGTAATGTTCACGCTCAACGCTGGCACCAAATAACAATTATTGAGGTATAAAACTAATCCCGAAGGTAGATGTGGAGGTAGCGTGCCGACGTCGATCACATCAACCTTGGAACCATTTCCGACGCGCATCGTCACCTTGTCCTTAGCTAGTCTTCATTTATTCCACAGCTCCTGTTTCGAGTTACAAATATGAGCAACCTAACAAGTATCAAATACCCAGGCACTACTACGAGCACTAGTAAGGAACACATCAATAACATGTATATCAAATATAACTTTGTTCACTTTTCCATCCTTCTTATCCGCCAAATATTTGGGGCAATTACGCTTCCAGTGACCATTACCCTTTTAGTAGAAGCATTCAATATCAGGCTTGGGTCCAGCTTTGGGCTTCTTCCCGGGAGCGGAAACTTCCTTGTCATTCTTCTTGAAGTTCCCTTTCTTTTCCTTGCCTATTTCTTGAAACTGGTGGTTTTATTAACCATCAACACTTGATACTCTTTCTTGATTTCTACCTCCGTCAATTTCAGCGTCGTGAAGAGCTTAGAAATTGTTTTAGTAATTCCTTGCATATTATAGTTCATCATGAAGCATTTATAGCTTGGTGGTAGTGACTGAAGAACTCTATCAATAACACACTCTTCTGGGAGCTCAGTTCCCAGCTGAGTCAAGTGGTTGTGGTACACAGACATTGTGAGTATGTGTTCAATGACAGAAAAATTCCCTTACATTTTACAGCTAAAGAACTTGTTGGAGACTGCATATCTCTAAACCCGGGCATTAGCTTGAAATATCAATTTCAGCTCTTGGAACATCTTATATGCTCCGTGGTACTCAAAACCCTTTTGGAGCCCTAGTTCTAAGTCGTAAAGCATGGCACACTGAACTATTGAGTAGTCATCAGTTAATGTTTGCCAGGCGTTCACAACGTCTAGACTAGAGGGAGCGGGTGGGTCACCTAGCGGTGCATCAAGGACATAATTCTTTTGTGCAGCAATGAGGATAATCCTCAAGTTACGGACCCAGTTCGTGTAGTTGCTACCATCATCTTTCAAACTAGCTTTCTCTAGCAACGCATTAAAATTCAAAGGGAACGGTAGCATAGGCCATTGATCTACAACATAGATATGCAAAAACTATTAAGACTAAGTTCATGATAAATTTTAGTTCAAATAATCAAATTACTAATGAACTCCCACTTAAATCAACATCCCTCAAGTTGTCTAAATGATACATGACCCAAATCAACTAAACCATGTGTGATCATCACATGAGATGGAGTAGTCTTCAATGGTGAACATCTTCATTTTGACCATATCTACTATATGACTCATGTTCGACCTTTCGGTCTCCAATGTTTCGAGACCATGTCTGTACATGCTAGGCTCGTCAAGTCTAACCCAAGTATTCTGCTTGTGCAAAAATGGCTTACACCCATTGTATGTGAACGTAGAGTTTATCACACCCGATCATCACAAGGTTCTTCGAAACGACGAACTTTAGCAACAGTGCATACTCAGGGAGAACACTTTTATTTTGAAATTAATGAAGGGAACATCTTATAATGCTATTGTTATTCTAAGAAAAATAAGATGCATAACGGATAAACATCACATGTAATCAAAATATGTGCCATGATATGTCCATCATCATCTTGTGCTTTTGATCTCCATCTCCAAAGCAACATCATGATCTCCACCATCACCAGCGCGGCACCTTGATCTCCATCGTTGCGTCGAGGTCATCTCACCAACTATTGCTTCTACAACTATTGCTAACGCGTATAGATAATGTAAAGAAATTACATAGCACTTAATGATTGACACACATGTCATACAATAATTAGAAGACAACCCTAAGGCTCCTGCCGGTTATCGATATTACAAAACATGATCATCTCATACAACACCGTATATCACATCACGTCTTAACCATATCACATCACAACATACCCTTCAAACACAAGTTAGACGTCTTCTACTTTGTTGTTGCAAGTTTTACGTGGCTGCTATGGGTAACTAGCAAGAACCGTTCTTACCAATGCAAAACCACAACGGTGATTATCAAATTTGCTGTTTTATCCTTCTACAAGGACTAGCCATAGTCAAATTCAATTCAACTAAAGTGAGAGAAACAAACACCCGCCAGCCACCTTATGCAAAATAAGTTCCATCAGTCAGTGGAACCAGTCTCATGTATGTGGACATGTAAGGTTGGTCCGGGCCACTTCATTCCACAATACCGTCGAATCAAAATAAGACGTTGGTGGTAAGCAGTATGAACAGCACCGCCCACAACTCCTTTGTGTTCTACTCATGCATATCATCTACGCATACACCCTGCTCTTGATGCCCCTGTTTGGGGAATGTTGCATGGAAAACAAAAAAATTCTATGCACACGCAAGATCTATCCATGGAGATGTATAGCTACGAGAGGGGGAGAGCATCTTCATACCCTTGAAGATAGCTAAGCGGAAGTGTTTATCAACACGTTGGTGTAGTTGTACACCTTCATGATCTGTCCCGATCAAGTACCGAATGTACATCACCTCCGCATTCAGCACATGTTCAACTCGATGACGTCACCGCCTTCTTGATCCAGCAAGAGGAGGGAAGTAGTAGATGTGTTCCGGCAGCACGACATCATGGTGACGGTGGTGGTGAAGAACAATCTCCGTAGGGTTTCACCAAGCACAATGGAAACTAGACGGAGGATAAACTAGAGGGGACGGGGTTGCATGCACATGGCTTGGTGAATCTTGATCTGTTCCGGGTGCTAGCCCTGCCCCTCTATTTATATGTTGAGCCCCAGGGTCATTTCTTGGAGAAATAGCCTCCTCAAAGTCAGTTTAGCCCCAGACGCTAGGGTCCCTGCCGTCTAGCCCCTTGGCCTCCGCAAAGCTGCCTTTTTGCACCTTCCTAAATCCCTGTGGGCTTTACCCCTTGGTCTAAACAAAGTGTTCCCGTACCAGAACATTTCAGGAAACATCCGAAACCCCTTCCTGTGAATTCCAGAACCCTTCTGGAGACCAAACACTATTATGCCATATATAATTTTTTACCTCCGGACTATTCCGGAGCTCCTCGTCATATCCGTGATCTTATTCGGGACTCTGAACAACATTCGGTCACCAACATACATAACTCATATAATACTATATAGTCAATGAACATTAAGCATGCGGACCCGTCGGGTTCGAGAATGATGTAAACATGACCGAGACGCTTCTCCGGTCAGTAGCCAACAGCGGGACCTGGATGCCCATATTGGTTCCTACATATTCTATGAAGATCTTGATCGGTCGAACCTTTATGACAACATATGTAGTTCCTTTTGTCCATCGGTAAGTTACTTGCCCGAGATTCGATTGTCGATACCTTCATACCTAGTTCAATCTTGTTACTGGCAAGTCTCTTTACTCGTTCCATAATACATCATCCTGTAACTAACTCCTTAGTCACTTTGCTTGCAAGCTTCTTATGATGTTGTATTACCGAGAGGGCCCAGAGATACCTCTCCATCACACGAAGTCACAAATCCCAATCTTGATGCACACCAACTCAACAAACACCTTTGGAGATACTTGTAGAGAGCCTTTATGATCACCCAGTTATGTTGTGACGTTTGATAGCACACAAGGTATTCCTCCGGTATTCAGGAGTTTCATGATCTCATGGTCGAAGGAATATGTATTTGACATTAATAAAGCAGTAGCAAAAACTGAACGATCATATGCTATGCTAACGGATGGGTCTTGTCCATCACATCATTCTCCTAATGATGTGATCCCGTTATCAAGTGACAACACATGTCTATAGTTAGGAAACCTTAACCATCTTTTGATTAACATGCTAGTCTACTACAGACTCACTAGAGACACGGTGTTGTCTATGTATCCACACATGTATCTGAGTTTCTTATCAATACAATTCTAGCATGGATAATAGACGTTTATCATGAACAGGGAAATATGATAATAAGAAATTTATTATTTCCTCTAGGGCATATTTCCAACAAGCTCATGGTCCCATGCACCAAATTGCATATTTCTTTTAGTGATCCATTCATCTCCCATATGTGTGCAAGCATGTGTGTTGTATTGATGCAATACTAAGTTACAAAAGATCTGTAAGACCAAGACACGAATCAAATTACGTGGCACCTGCTGATCTTGCCACTCCCATTAAAGCATGCATCATGCATGCATGAGATTCCTGTGTATGTGATAGCAGCATAATCATCAAATATCTAGCTAGCCATCAAGATCTATATGTGATAGCAGCAAGAGAAAATATTTAGCTAACCGGCAAGATCAAATAGCTAGCTACAATGCATGCATGCAAATGTGTGGCTGCCGCCACCACCCATGGTGGTAGGTGCCATGTCAAATGTTTTACGTTCTAGCATTGCTTCAAATTCTGTGGTGCAAGGGGCGTTGCCACTGGCTGTGGCGGCAGGCCCTGCCACCTCCGTTTGCGGTGGCAAGTGTCATGTGGCGGCTGGCACGCCTGCCGCCATGGCCCAGCTGGTCTTGCATGTGTTTGCACCCAAAGGTGATCTTTTCTGTCAATTTGATTTGACATGTGGTCCTTTTGAACAAAAATTCCATTATGTCGTAATATTCTTGAGGCTCCGTGTGTTCCATTACAGTCCCTTATTGCTTGCGAAGCGGAGCTTGATGCCTGTGCCCGCGAGCTCAGACAACAATTGGTGGCGGAACATTAGCAAGTTGCGCACTTGCGGAGGTTGCTCGCAGATATTTGTTGTAAGTCAACAGTGTCTTTGTCTTGTGTCCGATGAGTTTGCTGAGAGTTTTGCTCTGACTGCTTATTTATATGTAAACAATAAATGAGCAACTTCAGGAGTTGCAAGGGCGTCTTGACGCTGATCAGAGGGTGGCAAGCCGTGCTCAGGACGCAACTGAGGTGAAGTGCGCAAAAGTGCGTACCTATCAGAAGTTGCTGAGGGCTGATGGTGACATGCTTGACAGGAACCATGGTATCACCAAGGACCTCCGCGCTCAGTTCTAAGGTTGGGGGAAAGAGGCTGAGTTAAAAAGTAGTTATGATATGATCACAATACTTCAGTTCGTATTGAACCTAACCTAGTTTTTAACTCGAATGTTGAACTAAAGTTTTGAAATATACATGTCATATACCCACCTCGCGGTATTCATTCATTGCTCACCAATCCAGAATCGCCCCTCTGCCATCATCGTGTCACCCTCCTCTGGCGGCACGAGGAGAAACCCTAGCCGTGCCGCTAGGCCTCCTCTCCTCGTCCTCCCTCGCTGCACCGTCATCGGAGGGGGCGCCAATGAAGCCGCGCCTGCCCTGGGAAGGTGGCAGCGGGGCATTTTTTTGTTCGATTCGCCTCTGCCTGGTGTGGATCTCGCAGTAAGATGGCACGGTGGTCCGATGGTCCGGCAGTTGGCGTTGCTCGCGAGCGGCCTCCCCTCGCAGGATCCGGTTGGTGGCGACTCCCTAGACGCCCCCGCCAATGACTCCCTAGGCCCCTGCCGTGACCCCCACCCCCACCTCGACCTCGCCGGTGCATGATGCACCCCTGACGATACCCGTCCGCCTGCCCTCTGGTTGCAGGGCTGCCGCGGCACTGAGTGGTGGCTACAATAGTGGCTTGGGGGAGGCCGGATCTGGGGCCCGTCCCGGTCTTCGTTGTTTATTGCCGGCCAAAGAGGGTGAGTGTGCAGTAGCCGGATAGGCCTGGTCTTGGCTTCAGTTGGCCAGATTGCTTTGGTGCAAGACATCGAGGATTTGAGTGGCCTCCGATCTTTGGCTCCTCTTTAATCTACCCATCGGCGAGTTCTGGATTTCTCTTTTTGGAGGAAAACAAAGCCAACATATATGCTCTTTGGACACTTGATTGGATAAGGACCGTCGTGTACACCCGCAACATCAGCTTAAACAGCTTCATCGGGGTATCGCTAAGCTCTATTTTTGTTGACACCTTGGGACATGTCTGCACCAAGATTTCCAAGAGATCAACACATGCGGGTATTTCCATGGCATGATTGGAGGACCTGCAAGTGGCGATGGTGGGATCTTGGATGCGATGGACACTTTGCTTCACTGTAGCTATTCACACTTGGCTTGCGGTAGATGTTTCAGTCCATACCATGGGTTTCTGTGAGCCTGGTGGTACATGACTTGTAGTAGTAGCTTCCGCAAGTGGGGGCGGCAACATTGGAGTACTTCCTAGTGGGTGGTGCTCCTCTGAGTACCGAGTCATGATTTCCAGCGTGAAAACCCAAGGTCTGGCCTTTATTGGTTGTGCCTGGCACTGGCCTTATTGAAGGCATTTTTTTGCGAATGCGGTCATTCTCTAGGGTGAAAACCTACGATATTTGATCGGGCAATGACAATGCTTGTGCATTGTTTCCTTCTTGAAGGCATTGCTTTTGGAGAACCTTCTTTATAGCCCGCACGTTGTCTTTGGTGGTGGTTAGAGTGCTGCTACTACGGGTGATTGATCATCATGGCAGGGTCTTACTTTTCTTTTTTATCTCTTTATTTTATTTTTTGGTTGTGTGCATACTGGATGTTTTAGAGATCTTGTTGATGCAGAGGTTGGGTGTATTTGGTATCTGATTGATATTAATATATCGTAATTGCTTAAAAACATAGCTGCGCTTTTTCATTGTCCCGAGCGCACTCTCTTGTCTCCCCAATGCTAATGCATCGTGCAATTAAACAAATCCATTAAGGGACCCACAGAGAGAATTAACGTGCATGAGAAACACCTGGTCCCCGGCTGTATCTGTGCGCCCTCCCGCCACGCGATTTTCTCAGCAAGATCCCATGTGCATACATTTGCTGTGTGTTTTAAATTTTTGAAAAGCTATAACTTTTGAATCAAGTATCAAAACTAAGACATGTTTTCACCGCTAGGTTCCCCGCGAAGAGTGATAACCTGTAAGTATAGGGGATCAGTTGTAGCCTTTCTTGATAAGTAAGAGTGTCGAACCCAACGAGGAGCTAAAGGTAGCACAAATATTCTCTCAAGTTCTATCGACCACCGATACAACTCTACGCACGCTTAACGTTCGCTTTACCTAGAACAAGTATGAAACTACAAGTACTTTGTAGGTGTTGTGGGATAGGTTTGCAAGATAATAAAGAGCACGTAAATAAAAGATAGGGGCTGTTTAGATAAAGAAACAACTAAATTAATTTTAGTAGAGAGCTTTTTGTCACAAGGAAGTTATTTGTCCCTAGGCAATCGATAACTAGACCGGTAATCATTATTGCGATTTTATATGAGGGAGAGGCATAAGCTAACATACTTTCTCTACTTGGATCATATGCACTTATGATTGGAACTCTAACAAGCATCCGCAACTACTAAAGATCATTAAGGTAAAACCCAACCATAGCAATAAAGTATCAAGTCCTCTTTATTCCCATACGCAAACAACCTACTTACTCGAGTATGTGCTTCTGTCACTCACGCCACCCAACATAAGCAAATCATGAACATATTGCAAACCCTACAGCAACTCAAACCATAGGAGAGCACCATAGGACACTACCAATAATAAAACATGCAACTCAAACCAATCGCGATCATCAATTAACCCATAGGACAAAACGGATCTACTCAAACATCATAGGATAGCCATACATCATTGGGATATAATATATAGCATTCAGCACCATGTTTAAGTGTATATTACAGCGGGGAGAAGAGGTGTTACACCGCTGCATAGAGGGGGAGAGAGTTGGTGGTGACGGCGGTGAAGTTGTTGGTGTAGATCGTCGTCACGATGATGGCCCCGGCGGTGTTCCGGCGCCACCGGGAGAGAGGGCGAGAGATCCCCCTCCTTCTTCTTCCTTGGCCTCCCCCTAGATGGGAGGAGGGTTTCCGTTCTGGTCCCTAGCCTCCATTGCGGCGGAGGGGCGGGAGCCCCTCCGAGATTCTCTCTCTCTCTCTCTCTCTCTCTCTCTCTCTCTCTCTCTCTGTGTGTGTGTGTGTGCGCGTGTGCGTGTGTGTTTTCTTCTGTTTCTCCGTTCTAGATTCTGGCCTTTAACCGTTTCTTATATTCCTGGGGATCCGTAACTCCGATTGGGCTGAAATTTTAACACAACTTTTATCCGGATATTAGCTTTCTTGTGGTATAAGAAGGGCACCAACCGCCTTACGAGGTGACCACAAGGTTCTAGGCCATGCCCTACCCCTTGGGGCGTGCCCCTGTGGCTTGTGGGCCCCTCAGGCATCGTCTCGTGTTGATTCTTTTTCCGAAAAATCACATATATTCCAAAAAAAATCTTCATAAGTTTTTATCGAGTTTGGACTCTGTTTGATATGGACTTTCTGCGAAATAATTTTTTTTTAACAAACAGGAAGTGGCACTAGGCACTGGATCAATATGTTAGTCCCAAAAATAATATAAAAACTTGCAGAAGTATATGAAAGTTGTAGAATATTGGCATGAAACAATCAAAAATTACAGATGCGACGGAGACGTATCATCATCCCCAAGCTTAAATTGTGCTCGTCCTCGGGTAGGTAAATTATAAAAAAGATAATTTTTGATGTGGAATGCTACCTAGCATAAACTTGATCATGTATCTAATCATGGCATGAATATTAAGATACGAGTGATTCAAAGCAATAGTATATCATTTGACATTATGACAATAATACTTCAAGCAAACTAATAAAGCAATCGTGTCTTCTCAAAATAACATGGCCAAAGAAAGCTATCCCTACAAAATCATATGGTCTGGCTATGCTCCATCTTCATCACAAAAAATATTTCATCATGCACAACCCCGGTTGTAACATCCCAATTTTCAATTTGGATGTTATTTATAGACCATTCATATGCATCCATGATTTATGCATTTGCTTCATTGTTTTATTTGAATTTTGATCCAAGATACCTTAAGCAACTCAAGGACCAATTTGAGAGAGTTGGAGGTTTTCAAAAAAATCCATTTTTGATTTATCAAAATTTGGAAAATTAGATCAAATTGTTTTTTTTTCAAAATTCTTTTCCAATTATTTTGCAAAAATAAAATAAAGAGAGAAGATAAAAGGACTTCTTCAAAAATAGCAAAAAAATATTGGAAATTGAATTTTGAATTTTTGGATATTTTATTTGATTTTATTTGCAAGTTATTTATTTTTATTACAGAGTAATTAGAACTAAAAAGTTTGTTTTTAGTTTAGTCATTTAGGCCCAGAAAAATGTTCACTGGATCATTAATAAGGCCATATTAATATGTAAATTCTTCTGGTATTTTTAGATATTTATTTATATTAGTTTTTCATGTTTTTCTTCTTTGAAAAAATGTTTTTTTAGTTCTCAGCCGACCGGGCCGGCCCAACCAATCGGGCCAGGCCACGGCCCAGCCAGCCCCGTGCCCGCGCCGACTTCGATCGGAGTCTGGCCGCCGCCAGCCTCGCGCCGCCGTGTTAGGCTCGGACACACCGCCGCCGCCGCCTTTGCCCCTCCTCCAAGCGGCCTCCCCGCCCCCTTTATAAGACGAGGCCCCTGGCCCCACTCCTCCTCCATATCGCCACCGCCGCCGCAACCGCCGCCGCCGCCCGCTCGCCGCCGGTGCCGCCGTTGCCGCACTCCACCGTCGCACCGCACCTCTCCGTTGCACTCCGTCCTCGCCGCCGCACTGCCCGGAGCCGTCCGCCGCCGCCAACCGCCTCGCCGCCAATGACCACCGTCGCCACAGTAAGCGCCGCTGCCCTCGCCCGTCCGATCTGGATCTCACGATCCAGATGGCGCCTGTTTTTTTCGAATCGTTTTTTATTTAGCGAGCGTTCGCTCGTTAGTTTTCGGTAGCAAACAATTTTCGTTCATTTAGTTTCTGTAGCGAATGTTGGTTCGTTAGATTCTTTTTCTTTTTCTTTAGTTTTTTGCCAGGGACCTATTCGTTAGTTTCATTTACAGATTAGCCCTTGCATTTCTAACTAACCCAACTTTTTGCTTGTTTGCCCGAATTCGATGAAACGAACGCCAAAATATTCAGAGTGATCTCATATATCCAGTAAACCAACTTGAACATGTTTTTGAAAATTTCAAATTTGATTTTGTTCTAATTAGAGTTTGAACTTCTTTTGATCGTAACTTGAGTTTCTTAGCTCCATTTTAGTTGATTATTTGCAAATCGAAGCTAATAACATGTACCTTCTGTTAATATCTAATCCACATAATCATGGTACTGTTAAAAATTGTTTTCTGTTTAGATTAGTTATTTGCTTGTTTTGAGTTTTCCGAATCTTTTCTTTGGTTTTTCTTTGCATCTTTTGCTTGAGTGCTTATGTATGCTATTGTTTGTTTACGATAGATTTTCCGAAGTGCAAAGCTTGTTACTACGAATCTCTAGAGTTTTCCGATCATCAGCAAGGCAAGTTACACTTTGTTCGTACTTTTCAATACCCAGTTTTTACTATGCATTAGTTTCACCCTCAAAGATTGCATGAGTAGGATTGGGAACATGTGGTTTTGTTATGTAGTACACGAGGTAGGAACCTATTAGTTTCGATCACCCCGGGAATATACGTTATGCTCATAAATTGCTTAGTCATGCTCGTAGACGGGGTTTGATATGTGAGATTCATCGAAGTTGCAAGAGTAATAATAACAAAGGAAAAGTTAAGGTGACAACTTTAATACACATCTGGGTGGATTGTTTGGGGCACCTGGAGAAACCAGTGCTTTCCCAAGGGAATTCTAGAGTACCCGTGTGATTACCCTAGGTCCGCCACCCAGGCTCAAAGGGATCATATGATATTTCATGCCTAGAAACCTCCATGTGCAACCACAAGCTGTCAGCGTTCTAGGAACGGGGGTCCCCAGACTTGCCTGCCTGCGGCCTGTGGCGTGGCTCGGGCAGTGGCCCAGTACGGCCCATCTTCATCGACTCAAGCTCAAGACCCTCGCGAGGAGCCAAGCCTCGCGGGGCGGATGATAGGAAGCTTCCTCAGGAGCAGCCTCGCCAGGCAGGCTCGCGAGGAGGCGGAGAGATCAAGGCGAGGGTACCTCGCGAGGTGCTCGTGACGCAAGCCATGACGATCGAGGCAGGCGGGCGCCAGGCGGGCGCCGGCCTGTGCAGTGCCCTTGTTTCCTCTTTGGTGCCAAGGGAGCAAGCACAGACCAAGGCATTAGGCAAATGCTACTATTTCGGTGCAACAAGACCAAGACCAGCAGGGCGGCAGGATGGATGTCACCATGGAGCCCAAGATGGCGTCATCGTCAGAGTCTTTGGCAGTCAAAGACCAACTTTAGTCAGGATAAGTGTACTAGATGTTCCCCTTCAAAATGGCCGTTGTTGGCGCCCTTCCCACTCAATATTTGGGAAGAGGGCCAGTGCCTCTGTATATAGGGCTAGCCACCATAGTAGAGGAGAGAGATCTGGCATCCGGGATCAATTCCTTCCCAAGCAGAGCCACACCACACACCCACAAGAACATCCCTCGCGAGGCTGTTCTTCCTTTGTATTGTTCATTATCATCCCCTGAGGCAATCCACACACCACACACTGGAGTAGGGTATTACACCACAATGGTGGACTGAACCAGTATAAACTCCATGTCCCTTGTGTTGTTCATCTTGCTATCCTAGATTCTTAGTGAGGCTTTGGGACGTGGGTCGGCGGAGGAGAGATCTTCGCGCGCACCCCAGAGTTTGAACCTCAAGGGTCTGCCTGAACCCAACATCCGACATTTGGCGCGCCAGGTAGGGGTGCGCCAGAGTTCTCCCTGCCGATGGCCCGTTCTCCATCAACACCGCGCTTCGCCGTCATGGCAGGCAATGGGCCGCCTGTTCTGGCCTCAGGGGCTGGCGCCGGGCCCTGGGGGCTCCAAGCTCTGCCCCCGCCTTGCGACATGTGCGGTGGCCAAACAAGTTCAAGCCAGAGATGCCACCGCACTACGACGGCGCGGCGGATCCGCTAGCTTTCCTGTTAGCATATGAGGAGGCCATCCTCAAGGCCGGGGGCGATGAGCGGGTCATGGCCAACTGGCTGCCCATGGCACTCACCGGCGTCCCTCGCATGTGGCTGCTCCACTTCCAGCGTCTTCGGTGGTCTCCTGGGAGGAGCTGTACAGCCTCTTCCTCGCCCACCACGCAGCGCTGGCACTCCTGGTCGTCGCGGCTCTCCTAGGTGGTTCGCAAGCCCCACCCATGAGTCGCCACGTCAAGCCGTTCGTCCGCCAGGTCGGCGCTGCCCTGACTCGCCGCCCAGCTCCTCCGGGTTGGGCGGCACCCAAGGCTGACTTGACCTTCAGCTTGGATGATCACCCCGCCAAAACCGCCTGCTCGGGTGCGCTCCCGATGTTGTGTACTCCTACCATCTGCCAGATGGCCGTCACCAGGACCCTCATCGACGGTGGAGCCGACCTTAATGTGCTCTCGATCGAGGCCTTCAGCCTCCTCAACGTGCCGCTGGAGCGACTCTGACCCATCCAGCCCTTCTCGGGCGTCGGGGGCAGCCCCACCGGCTCTCTAGGGCAGATCCGCCTCCCAGTGACATTCGGCACCCAAGCCAACTTCCGCACGGAGCTGGTTGACTTCGACGTTGCCCCCATCGGCCTCCCGTACAACGCCATCCTTGGCTACCCGGCTTTGGCCTAGTTCATGGTAGCAACCCACCCGGCTTACAACCTGATGAAAATGCCCGGGAGCAGCGGTGTCCTCACCATAGCCGGAGATGCAAAAGATGCCCTATAGGCGCTCAAGCTCGTTTTCAAGGCGGTCACAGTGGCGCAGCCCGCCAGCACCGATCCCCCCAAGGCTAAGGGGGCTGCGCCCACCAAGAAGGAGCAGTTGTTCACCCAAGACAGATTAGAGACCAAGCAAGTACCAGTCGACGACGATGGGTCCTCCGGCGCCACCTTCACCATAGGCACCAATCTCGATCCCGAACAAGAGGAGGCCCTGGTGAAGTTCCTACACGCGAACAAGGAGGTGTTCGCGTGGGAAGCCAAGCAGCTGGCGGGGGTCCCGAGGCAAGTGATCGAGCATCACCTGAACGTATGCCCCAACATACGCCCCGTGAAGCAGAAGGCAAGGCGGCAGTCCACCGAGAAGCAAGCTTTCATTGTCTAGGAAACCCGCAAGCTGGAAGCCGCGGGAGTCATTCGCGAGGTTCGCTATCCGAAATGGCTGGTGAACCCGGTTGTGTGCCAAAGAAGGGGGGGAAGGAGCGCATGTGCGTCGATTTCACCAACCTCAACAAAGCTTGCCCACAAGATCCGCTCCCACTCCCCCGCATCGATCAAATCGTCGACTCCACTGCTGAGTGTGACCTGTTGTGTTTCCTGGATGCCTTCTCAGGCTATCACCAAATGAAGATGGCAGTCGAAGATGTGGAGAAGACGGCTTTCCTGACCCCGTGTGGGGTGTACTGCTACAACTATATGCCGTTCGGATTGCGCAACGCGGGCGCAACCTTTTAGCGGCTGATGCACATCGCATTAGGCCGGTAGCTCAGGAGGAACGCCGAGGCTTATGTCGACGACATAGTGGTAAAGTCTTGGGAGGCGAAGACTCTGATACAGGACCTGGAAGAAACCTTCGCGAGCCTTCATGAAGTGGACCTGCGGCTCAACCCACAGAAGTGTGTGTTTGCTGTTCCCTCTGGCAAGCTTCTGGGTTTCCTCGTGTCCCACAGAGGGATCAAGGCTAACCCGGAGAAGGTCAAGGCAATCGAGGACATGAGTCCGCCGCAAACTCTCAGGGAAATGTAGAAGCTCACCGGGCGGGTAACTGCACTAGGGTGCTTCATCTCCAAGCTAGGGGAGTGCGCTTTGCCCTTCTTCAAGCTAATGAAGAGGAAGGGACCGTTCGAATGGACCCAAGAGGCTGACGAAGCATTCCAAGATCTCAAGAAGTACCTGACCAGCCCTCCTGTGATGGTAGCGCCACGCCCGCAGGAGCCCTTGGTGCTTTATCTCGCCGTCACACCATACTCCGCTAGCACAGCTCTGGTGGCCATCTGGGAGGAGCATCGGGCCAAGACCGCACCAGTCGCGGCAATCCTAGGCCAGGAAGGCCCCGCAAGGGTCACGCCCTCAGCAGATACAAGTCAGCCTCAACAAGGAGGCGTCCTCACGGCTGAGGGGGCTCCACCAGTCCGTCTGGAGCTGGGGGCTCTTGCCCCTCAGGAGGCGCTCGACTCCCCGGAGGGTGCGGGCTCCGTCGCTATGCCCGCCCTCGTCGAGCATCCCGTGTACTTCGTTAGCACAGTGCTAAGCGATGCAAGGGCACGGTACCCCATGCCTTAGAAGCTCCTCCTCGCACTGTTGGTGGCCTCTCGGAAGCTGCGGCACTACTTCCAAGGTCATCCCATCAAGGTCGTCTCGGCATATCCGTTGGAAAGGGTCCTCAGGAGTCCTAACTCCGCGGGAAGGGTCGCCGAATAGAACATCGAGTTGCAAGCGTTTCAGTTGGAATTCAGCACGACTAGGGTCGTTAAGGGAGCTGCGCTTGCAGATTTTGTAGCAGAATGGACAGAGGCGCCAGGACTTGAACCAGGCAAGGACCGGTAGCTTTCCCCAGGAAGTGAGGCGCCGGACGACTGGGTTATGTACTTCGACAGAGCTTTCTCGCGACATGGCGCGGGGGCTAGCGCGGTGCTCATATCCCCCACTCAGGACAGGCTCTACTACGTCGTGCAACTCTGTTTCCAGCATGGAGAGAAGGTTTCCAACAATATAGCAGAATACGAGGGGCTGATAGCGGGCCTAAAAGCTGCAGTGGCCTTGGGGGTAAAGCGCCTCGTCATCAAGGGCGATTCAAAACTCCTCGTCAACTTCTCCAACAAGGTGTATGAGCCAAAGGATGAACACATGGAGGCTTATCTGGCAGAGGTCCACAAAATTGAGAAGCAGTTTTGGGGTTTGGAGTTGCAGCATGTGCCCCGCGGTACCAATCAGGAGGCTGATGACATCGCAAAAAGGGCATCCAGGCGGCTGCCTCAGGAGCCCGGAGTCTTCAAGGAAAGGCTCTTTAAACCCTCGGCGGCGGCGCCACCATCAGGCGCAGCGCAACCTCGAGCGGAGCTCCCTCAGCCACCTGCCTTGGGAGCTCCGGCCTGTGGCCCGACCTCAGGAGCACGCTTGCTCCTGGTACTGGAGCCTCAAGAGGGATGTTGGACCGTGGAACTCAAGAGCTACTTGATGCAAGGGACTCTGCCAGAAAAGGAGGAAGTCGCAGAATGCGTGGCATGGCAAGCCATGGCATACTGCATTCAAGATGGAGAGCTTTACCTGAAGCGACCAAACAACGTGTCCCTATGTTGCATTTCTAGGGAACAGGGGAAAGAGTTGCTGGCAGACATACATGGCGGAGACTGTGGGCACCACTCATCGTTGCGAACCCTTGTTGGCATGGCGTTCCGCAGCGGGTTCTACTGGCCCACAGCACTCAACGACGCCGTCAACCTGGTTAAGGCTTGTGAAGCCTACCAATTCCATGCCAAGCAGATCCATCAGCCGGCTCAGGGCCTGCAGACCATACCCCTCTAATGGCCGTTCGCAGTTTGGGGGCTGGACATCTTGGGCCCGTTTCCTCGGGCGCCTGGGGGCTATCACTACCTCTACGTTGTCATCGACAAGTTCACCAAGTGGGCTGAGGTGGAAGCTGTCCGCACCATCCCAGCAGGCTCCGTAGTCAAGTTCATCAAGAGCCTTGTGAGCCGATTCGGAGTGCCTAACCGCATCATCACCGACAACGGTTCGCAATTCACCAGCAATCTCTTCAAAACATATTGTGCTAATCTTGGAACGCAGATATGCTATGCTTCAGTGGCCCATCCTCGAAGCAATGGCCAGGCTGAGCGAGCCAACGCGGAGGTCCTGAAGGGCCTCAAGACCAGGACCTTCAAGAAGAAGCTGGAGGCCTGTGGCAGGGGCTGGTACGACGAGCTCCAGTCTGTGTTGTGGTCCATCCGCACAGCCGCAACCAAGTCGACGGTCGAAACCCCATTCTTCCTCGTCTACGGGGCAGGGGCGATCCTCCCTCACGAGGTCAAGCGTTGCTCCGCGCGGGTCCTAGCGTTCGACGAAGTGCAGCAGGACGCCGTGCGAGGGATGGATCTCGTGCTGGGGGAGGAACGCCGTCGGGAGGCCACGCTGCGGGCGGCAAGATACCAGCAGGCGCTGCAATGGTACCACTGCCGCAACATCCGCCCCAGGACTCTCGAGGTAGGGGACCTCGTACTCAGGCGGGTGCTCTCCAGGGAAGGGATGCACAAGCTCTCTCCTATGTGGGAGGGCCCGTTCAAGGTTGTTCATGTTTCCAGGCCTGGCTCCACGCGCTTGGAGACTCAGGAGGGGATGCCCATCCAGAACGTGTGGAACATTCAGCACCTCCGGAGATTCTACCCCTAAAGCAAGGCCTAGCGCTTGTGGGAAAGGCCCGGAGCTTGTGAAGAAGGCCAATGCCTGTGAAGCTTGTCGCTTTTGGGAAAGGCCCGGTGCCTGTGAAGAAGGCCAATGCCTGTGAAGCTCGACCCCCCCCCCCACAAGAAAAGGCCTGGTGCCTATGAAGAAGGCCAATGCCTGTGAAGCTCGCCGCCCGTGACACTCTCACGTAATAATGAGTTGGGGATGTACACGCCCCGAAGTCTTTGGAGTGCCGCCCCTGGGCCCCGGGGGCTCCCGCCCACGCCCAGTGGCAGCACTTAGCTCTGCGCTGGTGAGAAGACGTGGAAGATTAAATTAGGTGTCGGACGCGACTTTTCATTTGCTTTCTGCAGTTGGCTAGTTCATCTTTGTTTGGGACTTTAGTTGGAGTTGCTTTCGATGTTGTGCGCCATCCTCGGCCTGCGTTTTCCTATCTTTGCCGCTCGCCTGGATCTTCTTTCCTTTCGCAACACTCGCGAGGGGGCTGCGCGGGCACTCTCGCGAGTGTTCTGGTTTAATTTCGTGAGGTTCCCCGACCTAAGTTCGCAGCGGGAGCACTCCTCCCGGTCAATGCCCCACGGGCATCACGGCGCGAACGCTGGACCCGAGCCGGTCACCCCAGCGGCTGGGTCCAAAGCCTAACCCACCGCTAGTCTTTTTGCAGGCCTCGAGACACACGACAAGGCCTCTGGCCGGAGCCTCCAGAGGCTGGCGCCGCAACGAACCCCCCACCAAGATAAGTTATTCCTACACATGAGCACGCTACACCGTAATGCGACACGGAAATAATGGAAACGGCATGATAATTAGAAGCAACAGTCTAGCACGCCCCCGCGGGGCTCCACATCTCTCTCTCTATGCAGATGAAACAAAATGGGTGTGGCTCGCCCAACGACAGCCCAAGGGAGAAGATCAGCATCACCCTCCGGAGCTCAAGCGGTCCCCTCCTTACGCTTCATCGAGGCGCGACGGTGGAACGACCCACCTCCCCCCTCGAAGCGAGTGCGACGGTGCGGTGGCTGGTCACGGCCGCTGCTGGAGGAACTGTCGTCAGAAGGGGAGTCACCAAACTTGGCGAGTTGCAGGCGCCGCCAGGCGCAGGCCCGCCCTCGTCTTCGCTGCCGCCGTCTCCAAGGTTGAGCATTCGGCCGTCGTCGTCTCTCTTAGGGCAGCACCCGGCACGGCGGCCATCTTGTCCGAACACCTTCACGAAGAGGGTGGCGTCACCGTCGAACTTGAAGTGAAGAGTGCATCGCTGGCTAGGCCACGCGCGCGGGCAAACATTTGCCAGCCGTGAGTCAGCGCCACATTCCGGGCAACGGAAACCTCCACCGCCATCCAAGAGGCCCTGCTGCAACAACCGTCCGCCTGGAGCCAGAGCCCGCCCATGGCACCAGCCGGCTGTTCGCCGGCGAAGAAGCGGGGGAGCTGAAGCCAGGTGCCGGCCGGATCCTCCAACCAAACGACAAACTCCGGCAACACCTCCGCCGAATGGAATCACAGGCGGGGAGGCCGCGCAGCCACGGCGCACCTCCCCTTGCCAATCAAGTGGCCCTCACCAAGCGAGGGTCCTCCACCGTGACCTCGGGCAGTCTTCGCAGGAGTCGCGGGATGTTTGCGGGGGCGACCTCGGCCACGCTTAGCTGGAGGGGAGTTAGGCCCCTCCTGGCGGGCCTTCCCCTTCTCTGCGGCCAAAAACCTCTTCGTGGGCGCCATGGGATGCGACAAGCCAATGGGGGAGGAGCAAAGAAGAAGATGCGGAGCAAGGAGAGATGGACTGGAAGGGCTCGCGCCGTTCCGTACATACAGCCGGAGGAGGCCAACCGTCGGCCTCCACAATCGCAGGTAATCATGGCTCATTTTTGCATCCAGGGACTTGTCATGTCGAACGATTGCCGAGGCACCATGGGGAAGTGGAGACACCCACGTCCAATCAACCGCCACGCGGCACCCAAGGCCGCAGGCTGTTGGGGCCCATGGCGCTTCGCACTTGCCCCTTCTCTTCTCTCATAAGCCAAGTCCGGGCACGCCTTGGGCCCGGGGGCTACTGTTGGTGTTCTGTGAACGGGGGTCCCCAGACTTGCCTGCCTGCGGCCTGCGGCGTGGCTCGGGCAGTGGCCCAGTACGGCCCATCTTCATCGACTCAAGCTCAAGACCCTCGCGTGGAGCCAAGCCTCGCGGGGCGGATGTCGGTGTCAAAACTGACGGATCTCGGGTAGGGGGTCCCGAACTGTGCGTCTAGGCGGATGGTAACAGGAGACAAGGGACATGATGTTTTACCCAGGTTCGGGCCCTCTTGATGGAGGTAAAACCCTACGTCCTGCTTGATTAATATTGATGATGTGTGTTACAAGAGTGGATCTACCACGAGATCAAGGAGGCTAAACCCTGGAAGCTAGCCTATGGTATGATTGTTGTTCGTCCTATGGACTAAAGCCATCCGGTTTATATAGACACCGGAGAGGGCTAGGGTTACACAGAGTCGGTTACAATGGTAGGAGATCTACACATCCGTATCGCCAAGCTTGCCTTCCACGCCAAGGAAAGTCCCATCCGGACACGGGACGAAGTCTTCAATCTTGTATCTTCATAGTCTTGGAGTCCGGCCGATGATGATAGTTCGGCTATCTGGACACCCCCTAGTCCGGAACTCCCTCAGTAGCCCCTGAACCAGGCTTCAATGACGACGAGTCCGGCGCGCATGTTGTCTTCGGCATTGCAAGGCGGGTTCTTCCTCCGAATAATTTATAGAAGATTGTGAACATCAGGATAGTGTCCGGCTCTGCAAAAATAAATTCCACGTACCACCGTAGAGAGAATAATACTACACAAGTTCAATCTGCTGACGTATTTTGTGGCGTGACGTCATACCACTACCAAGCCTTTACTCAAATTGTTTTTATTGTTCCACCTCCGCGCGTTTAGCGAAGTGGTTTCCTTGGCATGTCTTGTCGAAGCAGAGATCGTGTTCCCCTTATTCCGGGATTCCCATCAATACGGACGTGGGTAACCCAACCGCGCCATTGATTGTGACGCTTGGGAGATAAGCGAGTTTTACCAGGCCGGTGGGGACACATGTATTTGTCCGCCCATATAAGGGGATAAAGATCCAACCCTTTTACCTGCGCCTTCTTCCTCTTTGGCTTATCCATCTCCGTGAACTCGAGCTCCAGCGCCCAAGTCCGCACTTCTCACCTCAACCTTCTCCAACTATGTCCGGAGCGGGAGGCAAGTGGATGGCCTCCTCCGTCACGGAGGGGCAGATCCAGAAGCTGCGCGACACCGGATATTTGTCCAGCGACATCACGCACCGGCTCCCCGACGAGGGAGAGCTCATCCCCACCCCCAGGCCCCATGAGAGGGTAGTATTTCTTCCCCATTTCCTCCGCGGGCTGGGCTTCCCACTTCATCCCTTTGTCCGGGGGCTCATGTTCTACTACGGCCTAGATTTCCATGATCTGGCCCCGAATTTCATCCTCAACATCTCGGCGTTTATCGTCGTGTGCGAGGCCTTCCTCTGCATCCAGCCCCACTTCGGCTTGTGGCTCAAGACCTTCAGTGTCAAGCCGAAGGTTGTGAAGGGCAGCCAAGCGGAGTGCGGAGGCGCCATGGTGGGCAGGATGTCCCATGTTACACTACTGGAAACAGAGTATTTTCCATCAGCCAGCTCTTTGCCATCTGCCAACTGATGGCAAAGAACGTCTTTGCCATCTGCTTATAAAAAACAGATGGCAAAGAACTGATAGACGGCAAAGAACATGGTTGCCATCAGCCAATTCTTTGCCATCTGCTAGTGGATGGCAAATAATATTTGCCATCTGCCAGCAGATGGCAAAAAGGTTGGCAAATCCTGTGGCCGTTAAGAGTGTAACGGCGTACTAGCCCCACCCCTTTGCCATCTGCCAGCAGACGGCAAAGATTCTTTGCCATCTGCTGGCAGATGGCAAAGAGATGGGGTTATTTTTTTCCAGGTAAAAAAACTGTGGGGTTATTTTTGTTCTGATTGGTTGAAATGTTTGTGTCATGGATTGATGACATGGCATCCATCCATCCATCCATCCATCCCATTTATCTAAACAAAAAAAGAGAAAGAAAGAAAAGAACCCCCACCCTCCGGGCAGCCCAACCACCCAAACCCTATTCCACCCCACTCCATCGTCGCCGCCCCTAGATGCAATCTCGCCGCTGCCACGCTCGCGCACGCTCGCCGCCGCCATCCATCCATCCTCTCGAGCTCGCACACGCTCGCCGCCGCCACGTCCGCCGCCACAGGCGGCGTACGTGAAGCTCGCGCTGCACGCGCTCAAGCACCCGGCGGCGACCGTCAACGGGCTCCTCGTCGGCCGCCTCCCCGGCCGTCGTCTCGGTCGCCGATGCCGTGCCGCTCTCCCACCAGCCGCACCACCTCTTGAGCTCGCGCTCACCCTCGTCGAGGACCACTTCCAGGCGCAGGGCCTCGCCGTCGTCGGATACTACCACGCCAACGCGCGCCGCGACGACGCCGACCTCCCCGCCGTCGCCAAGCGCGTCGGGGACCACATCTTCCGCTACTTCCCCCGCGCCGCCGTGCTGCTGGTCGATGCTGTGATTTCCTCTGTTTCCCCTGTCTTGAGCGGTTATGGGGGTGCAGAGATCTCGCTTGGGTGCTGATTGGGGTTCTCCTTTCTGATTTTGTGTTGATTCGATTAGCTGGACAACGTGAAGCTCGAGGAGGTGGTGAAGGGGAGCAGCCGCGATGCAGTTGTTCAGGTACTCGCCCATGATCTATGGAAATCAGTATCCCTTCATTGCTTTCAAATTGATAGAGATTAGTATGTTTCCTTAGATACTGTATCTTCTATTAAGTTTTTACTGGTAACTACGAAAATTAGACCATGTATTGACTTTCTTCCTAGTGATGGAATAGATCTTGCAGCAATATTATTGACTTGTGAGACTCCCACTAGATAATTCACTTCTTGCTAGGCATAGTATGCTGTCTTGCAAGTTAATTGCTTAATTTTTTCGAATGCTTAGTTATTTTTGGTTAAGTTTGAACTAATTCTTAAGAAATCCTCTCATGCACCCCAGCCCTCTAATCAATATGTTCAAATGATGAATGGTCGAACATGAGCATTATTTTCTCTCTCTAGGCCTTTTTTCTGTCATTTTTCATGCATTGAACTAATTGTGGAGTGGCTTTGGAAAGAGAAGGTTTGCTTTATAGCTGCTTAAGTGTATACTTTCTGAATCATTGTAGAATTATAACTTTCAACTAATATGCACTGCCTCGAAATGGCTACCATGTTTCATCTCACAAATCAGTAAGTTACCTAAGAATTAACTGAACACTAGCATATTCGTTGAACTTAGCGTCTTAACACTATGAGCAATGCATATATTTTAATTTATCACAACTTAATTTGAAAAGTTGCTGAACCAACATGCACACTATCATATGCCCATCTAAATGCCATGAAATGCAAGCAGCCATCTTCTGCATGAAATAATTATTTATGCTTGGGTTTATGAATCACTGGTGCAATTTGTTCACCTTAAGTGCAAAAGCAGGAGTAGCAGCAATATGTTTGGGCATATGTGTTCTATGCCTACTAACAGAGATAGCAGTGTTACACTGTTACTTCATTACCTTATGACTTAAGAATCAGTTCTGGAGTTGTCATATAATTTGTTGAGTTGTCATATAAGGTCGTCTCTTTCGAGCGCAAAGACGGGTCTGCGGTGGATGCTGGGTTGCAGCTCAGGTCGATGGTGCGGCCATGGACACAACCTCCTCAACCTCGACAACCAATGCGTCGGCATGGGAGCAACTAATTCCTGAACCTTTGCTTCTCCTCTTTTAATTCGAAATTCTTAGTTTAGTTCCAGATTTCTATGCATGCCACCTTGATATGTTTGATGTTCATCGATCGTCCAGATTTACTAGCACACCAGATAGAATTTGGGACTGATGCCATTCAATAGATTTTCTAGACATTTTATTGTGTCTCATGCTGAAAAACAAAATGCACAATGAGCTTGTTTGACTTTTTTGATGCTTAGAGTATACTTGATCAGGGGGCAGTGTTATTTCCTGTGATCTTTCATGTCATTTGCTAGTGTGATGCTTCAAGATGACAAATTTAAAAACCTAAACTATTGTAAATAAGCGTTCTGCATCTTGAGCATTCAAATGTGAGCACTTAACCATTGTACAGCTTTTGAATATTTTGTTTTGTATTTCTTTTATAAACTAGCGGGGTGACCCGCGCATTTGCGCGGCTAGATTTTGCAAAAGATGTATCTCTCCTAATATAGAGATTGTCTTGAATACTCTACCTGGACCATTGTTTCTTATATGAACATGTTTTTTTCCTGGAAAACAATACTTTGAAAACAAACCATTAATGGAATATTCCTTGATGTAATCAAGCTAAAGCTTTAAAATGTTGATAGTCATTCTTAAAAATGTTTAAGTGTACAAATTTTCTCTATAGCTTTTAGGATTCATTGTCTATAGCTAATTAGAAACCAAAGGAGTAACATGTTGAGGTTATGCTTTAAGAAATCCTTTCACATAATTTAAAAGTTCAAATCTAAACATTGTTAGAAGCTCTCTTCTACACTGTTCTCATCAAAGCATTTCTTTTTAAATCATGCATATAGTTTTCATCTAGTAATTAAGTGAAACTAATATGACTTATCATGTATTTGATATTATTTCTTACTTTGAATATTTACTCCTGTATGATGTAACCATTCCATGATGGCTTCAGATAGTTCTTAACATGATAAAGACATAAAATTTGAGTTGCCAAAACTCAACTCTCTTCCACAGTCCCATCCAACTCAATCTTGTCGATACATATATTACATTTTTCTATGTTTTGTTGAAAAAGCAACCAACGTATCTTGATACATCTGCTGCATGTTACATTCACATGGGTTATCCGTTTTCATATTGTGCATGGTACAGAAAATAAATGAAATTCTAATTTTATTTGAAACTGGATCCGTGTTTCAGCACTGTTTTAGTTCCAAAGTTGCTTAGATTTGTTTATGTTCAAAAATAATGTACATTACATTATATTATGTCTTAAAAATAAGTAGGGTGTATCTTTATTCTGTTAAAATAGTTTAGTTAGGATCCTGGACATGAAAGATGTACCTCACCTTCCTCCTAGAACTAATGTATATACATGTGAAAATAGCTGGGTCTTACATTGCGCTTCCACCTTTAATTATTTCTATCAAGTTACGTTTACCGCAAAATTCAGGCCCCATTTGGAGTTCTATAAAGTGTGATATTCTCGCAAAATTAAAAAAAAGGAGTAAAGCTTGATATTCCTAAAAAATATTATAATTTAAATCAAATGCCCACCGTAAAAAAAATTAAATAAAATGCATTACTTCTTGTTAGGGATTTCATATGCAGATCGGACTGCTTTCCTCTTTCTTTTCGTACTTTTCTTTAGCTATGGACATGGACGTGACATTGGTTTAGGTGGCAGGTTTGCCTCTGTGTAGCGCTGGCTTTGTTTTTTTTCTCCTATTAGAATTCAAATCAGAATTGGGCATGTGTTGTTTTGCGTGCAAGTGTCCTTTTCATATACGTTGACTGTGGTTGCCCTTTTCCATTACGGACATATGTACGTGGTAAACCTTTTTTTAGTTGACACGTGAAGGAATTTTTGTGTGTAAAAACATTGCACCTTCATAATATTTGTATGTAACGTTAAATCTTTAAATCTCGGCCGTCTAAATCTAAAATTAACGGTTGAGGTAATTTAATCTATGTGGATGAACGTAGTGGCTTATTTGTCTTCTATCTTAATTATGATGATAGTCTACGCACGATGTACACATGTTAATTTTTATGGTGGAGTGCTTATGTGGAGACTTTACACCTTGCAAGATCATTCGGTGGTGGTGACCCATATGATGGCGATTCGCTCCGACCATTCCAGTTTTGGTGGTGGTGGTGCTGCTGCTCCTATGATGGTAGACTCGTCTGATTCCCCTAGCCGCATCCATGGTGATGAAGCTCGGCCTAGGCTAGAACCCCCTCCAGTGAGCTCCTCACGTCCTCTTATACGCCTCCTACTTGGTTGTTGGTTCTATGCTCCGCCTTTGTGAGGTGTAATTGTTCAATTTTGTTCATAGTCGAGCATTGGATGATATTGTATTTGTCATGATGTACATGGTTCATGAACTATGCCAACCTACAGCTTTGTTGTACTAGTGATAGTAGGATAATGCAAGTTTTGACAATCCATGCATATTTCCGCATCATAATAATCTTCTTCTTCTAACTTTCTTCTTTCCCATTTTACAGATTTGCTTAAGATCACGGAAGCTTGGGTTGATGGAGTGCTTGTATTTAGTTTTTGTTTTTATCTTGTGAACCTTGCTACCTATGGATGAAACTATGTAATATTGATGAAACTACGTGTATGTACGGATGAAACTTGCTACTATTGTTAACATGTGTTGGATATATATGTGTTCATGACTATTGATAATATGTGTTGAATATGCTATATTGGTCATATAAATATATTTGTGTTTGATTTTCTGTGAAAATGAACTGATATAAGAAAAAACAAAATTAAATGGGGCAATATAGTCACATTGCCATATGCTGGCAGATGGCAAAGAGCTTTGCCATCAGCTGGCAGATGGCAAAGAGGCCACGTGTCATCTACATGTAAAATTTGGGCTGGCCTATTTGGGCTCTTTGCCATCTGCCAGCAGATGGCAAAGCTCTTTGCCATCTGCCAGCAGATGGCAAAGCTCTTTGCCATCTGCTAGCAGACGGCAAAGCATGTAGCCTTTGCCATCTGCGGGCAGACGGCAAAGAGCCTGCAGCCTTTGCCATCTGCTGGCAGACGGCAAAGTATGCCGTTAGCCTTCTAATGGGGCTAACCCCGTTAATAGGCTTTGCCATCTGCCAGCTGATGGCAAAGCCACAGGCTCTTTGCCATCAGCCAGCAGATGGCAAAGAAGCCTTTATCGGCAGGGTTTCAGACGAACTGTTTGCCATCTGCTAGCTGATGGCAAAGCCTTTGCCATCCGCCGAACATGCCTTTGCCATCTGCCATGGCAGATGGCAAAGTACCAGATTCCAGTAGTGTTACGTGGCTGGAGGGCACTCTCGTGGAAACCATTAAGGGGTGGCAATCGGGGTGGTTCTACATCACCGAGCCG
>NC_057795.1:364393052-364414015 GCF_018294505.1 Triticum aestivum | reverse complement strand
AGCCTGCAGCCTTTGCCATCTGCTGGCAGACGGCAAAGTATGCCGTTAGCCTTCTAATGGGGCTAACCCCGTTAATAGGCTTTGCCATCTGCCAGCTGATGGCAAAGCCACAGGCTCTTTGCCATCCGCCGAACATGCCTTTGCCATCTGCCATGGCAGATGGCAAAGTACCAGATTCCAGTAGTGTTACGTGGCTGGAGGGCACTCTCGTGGAAACCATTAAGGGGTGGCAATCGGGGTGGTTCTACATCACCGAGCCGCGTGACCCTGATTGGGCAGCGGCCCACGAATTTAGATCCGACATCCCTACATGGCTCACCTCTTGGAAGGAGAGTGGACGGATCTGGGGGGATTCGGAGGAGCTGACCGGACTCCAAGCCTGTATCCAGAAGCCGGTGGACAAGAAGCTCAAGCTTGTCAACGTAGTCCAGGTCATGCTCATCCGCCGGATTCTCCCGTGCCAACGACGGGGCTTCAACATGTGGGAGTTCGATCCGGCGTAGCACCAGACTCTGAACGGGCTCTTCGACACTACATACGAAGATGTCTGGAAGGTGCTATTCAAGGGCGCCGAGGCTCCCGCATCCGCTACCGAAGATCGCGGATTCCGCTCGCAGCGTCCAGCTGACGAGGTAAGTGATTTTGCCACTCGTTTTCCATAGTTTGACTCTATGTGGGATCTAAACTCCCTTTACCTTTGACAGGACTGGCTGGCGAAGTCCGAACGAACTATCTGTCCGGCCCCATTGCCAGAGGACCCAGCGGACGCCCGCCTAACGGGGCTACTGGCTCCGGTACCCCACGTGGTGCCGGAGAAGAAGGCCAAGAAGAAGGCCACGGGGACTCGGAAGAGTTCCCGTTTTCAGGTGCTATCGGATGATGAATCCGAGGCCGACTCCTCCCACCAAGGCGAGGAGGAGAAGAAGAAAGCCTCTCCCCCAGCGGGGGGAGGGAAGAAAAGGAAGGCCTCCCCAACAAGGGGGGCCGAAGGGTCCAAGAAGGGAAAAACTCTTCCCCCGGACTGTTCCGCCAACGCCAGTGACGACGACGAGGACTGGCCTCCAAGGGCCAAGCCCCTGGCGAGATCGTAAGTATCCGGACCCCCGAATAACTTCAAGGTTTATATTTTTCGCCACATATTGTCTTTCTAATGCCGCATACAACCCTGCAGTCCGCCTAAGGATGATCTTCCCGCTTCATCGAGCGGGTCCTTAGGTGCGTCGGATATGGATTCTCTTCTGACTGCCTCCACCCCCCGTGACACGGATGATGCCGAGGTGGGATCCCAGGAAGGGACCCACCAGGAGGAGAGGGCCCCGGAGGTGTCGCAGGACAACCTCCCGGACTTTGCACTGGACTCGGCCCCGGAACCCACAGTGGCTCCGGAGTCCGGCAGGCGACCCCTTCGTAAGAAGGGCAAGACCGTGACGCCGGCAGCCTCCGTCCCACCGGAGGCGCCGGATAGCTTGCTGGAGGCGCTCAATGGCACCTCCATCAAAGAGGAACACCACACCGTTATGAGTGCGGTGATTCAGAAGGTGTAGCTCGCCAAGAGCGGGCTGACCGAAGCCTGCAGCAGCCTTCTAACAGGCTTTGAGGTAAGAATTTCAATATGTATAGAATGGTACCGCATAGGCAGTAGCCCCTGATGCTCGGTTTGGTGTTCGGAAAGAAAAGACGGACTGAGGATCTAAAAAGATATAAGCAGGAGTCATAATAAATATGTCAATATGGGATTGCAGGCTGCACTGCTGACCTCTGCCGCACTGACTGCGGAGGTCAATACTTTGAAGGAAAACCTCGAGCGGTCCGAGAACGAGCTCGGCCGTGCCAGGAAGCAGCTCAAGGACAAGCAAGGTGAGTAACACCTTATTAAAATTGTACCTTACAGAAAAGGATTTTGGTTGCAAAAGAATGACAAGGATAACGTGGGTATTGCAGGGGCCACTAACGAGGTGGCGACCCTGAAAGAGGCGGTGGCCGCGGCCGAACGCAATGCGGCCGCGGAGCACACCGAGCGAGAGAAGCAGGAGGCGCGGGTGGCGGAGGTACCGCAAGAGCTCCAGGATCTCGTGAAAAAACATGAGAGCCTGGAGTGTGACTCGAAGACTCGAGAGTCTGAGCTTGCAACGGCTCTTGAGAGTGCCAAAGCCGCTAAGGCCGAAGCCTACAAGGCCCTCCAGGAGATTGAGGCGGTGAAGAAAATAGCAGCGGGTAAGGCATTTTTCATGCAAAGTAAGCATGTGAGTGTTAATTACCTGTTGCTTACCCGAATTCGGAGCTCTCCAGGAGCGTTCGCAGATCTTCCTTGCAGCGTGTCCGATGCTGCCGCATTCTACCGGGCCGAGGAGGGGAGCTCGACGGAGAAGGTCTTCCGGTCTCAGTATGCTGAGGCCGGACATCTGGTGCCCCTTAGCGACCAGCTGAAGCAGCTGGTCGAGCTCCACAAGGCGGCCGAACAGGCCATGAAGGGCCTCATAGTTCGGTTGTGGCCTAAGGAGGCCATGCCTGGGAGCTACTTCGGCCTGGTGCGGCGGCTGGTGGATGCGTGCCCGTGGGTTGAAGTCATCAAGCACTCCGCCTGTATTGAGGGTGCCCGTCGGGCCCTAGCCCACGCAAAGGTGCACTGGGGCAAGATGGATGCCCAGAAGCTTGTGACGGACCCGCCACCAGAGGGCAAGGAGCATCGCACGCCCGAGATGTATTATAAGAGTGTGCTAAAGGGCGCCCGCACTATTGCGGGGGAGTGCTCCAAAGATGTAATTTTTGAGTAGACTCGCATTTTGTTATCCTGTGCGCTGAAAACTTAGTTCATATGCGCTAAGCAACGCTTGTTAATTTAAAATATTACCTTCTGTGCGGCTGTTTATCAAATCTGAGAGATGGCAAGTCGTCGGCTTCAGCCCCCATGCCACGAGTGCTGGGGTGTTCGGGATAAACTTGAGCACTCTTGTTCCCATTTTTGGGTCCATCTAGGGAGGCACTCAACACAGCGAACAAGGCAACCGGACTTATAATGCTTGAACACTCTCACTTAGCCATAGAATTCAATAATTTTAAATTTCGGCGAAGCCCCTAGTCTTCGGAAGGCCGAATTTGGGGCGCTATCCACCCCTGGGACGGACAAGATCCGGCTCCTCGCTCTAAGCGGCATAAGTCTTTAAGGACTCGCAAAAACCTCTCGAACAGCGACCGGCTCTCGCCTCATCATGACGATCAGTTTTAGCTTTCCCCACTGAGGCGTTAACCCAGCTCAACTGGGGCGCAATCGCAGTGGTTCTCCCAGTGCTACCTTAGCCGATACAACGGAACGTAAGGTACCAAAACATGGGAGCCGGGCAAACCCAACTATTGACCCAAGACATGATTCGGAGCCGATGCATATAATGCTATAAGTTCGGGGTGCCGCACTTGTGAAAGTGTTCGGACTTATCACACCATGATGCGGGAAACATAAGCCCCTGGTGTGTTTTAACCGTACCAAAGTGTACGGATGCGACATGTCGTAAATGAACATATGTATGAAAAAGGAATGCAATTATAAGCAAAAAGGTGCTGCATTGTTTTATTCAATAAGTGCTGCTATGAATGTAGAACGATACAAATAGTGTGATAAGCAAGGGATGGGACTGTTAAACATGTCCCCCCCAAGGGGTAGGCTGCGGATTTGTGTATAAAAATGCTGGTAATGGAGACCACCTGTATATTCATTGTAGCCTTTATCCTTCCCTGGCTGTTGCATCGTGAGTTCGGCAGGTCTGCTGCCGGACAGGGCTTCTGACAAACGGAGTCCTGTGGGTAAAAAATAAAAGGTAAAAAAAAGAACGACACACTTGAGAGCCCTTGGTGTGGTTGAGCCGCAGTCTGGGCTTATTGTGGTCGTGCCCCTCTCCCCATGCCCATGGTATCTTCAGAGCGTAATGGTGTACACGAAGGACCTGCTTTGACGTTTTGCAGGGGCTGGGGTTGGGGCCGCACTGCTACGCGTGCTCGGAACGTGCCAGGTGGTCTTGTTGTAGGTTACTCCGGGCGTGCTTAGCTATGTCCGGCCGCTTAACGGCCGGACTCGAGAATTGCCTTAAGAGGCTGCATTGTACTTCTGCCGCGAGAGCCGCTGTATGTTCCTCCGTTCGGAGAGAACGTTCAGTGTTTCCGTTGACCGTGATGACTCCTTGAGGGCCTGGCATCATGAGCTTGAGGTATGCTTAGTGCGGCACCGCGTTGAACTTTGCAAACGCGGTACGTCCGAGCAAGGCATGATAGCCGCTGCGGAACGGGACTATGTCGAAGATTAACTCCTCGCTTCAGAAGTTATCCTGGGATCCGAAGACCACTTCCAGTGTAACTGAGCCTGTACAATTGGCTTCTACACCTGGTATGACGCCTTTAAAGGCCGTCTTGGTAGGTTTAATCCTTGAGGGGTCTATGCCCATTTTGCGCACTGTATCCTGATAGAGCAGGTTCAGGCTGCTGCCGCCATTCATCAGGACTCTGGTGAGGTGCAATCCATCGACGATTGGGTCTAAGACCAATGCGGCGAATCCGCCATGGCGGATGCTGGTGGGGTGGTCCCTTCGGTCAAAAGTGATCGGGCAGGAGGACCATGGATTGAACTTCGGAGCGACTGGCTCCATCGCGTATACATCCCTGAGTGCACGCTTCCGCTCCCTTTTGGGTATGTGCATTGCGTATATCATGTTCACCGTTCGCACCTGTGGGGGGAAACCCTTCTGCCCTTTATTGTTCGGCGGTCGGGTCTCTTCCTCGTCATCGCTATGCAGCCCCTTGTCATTGTTTTCGGCAATTAATTTGCCTGCCTGCTTGAATACCCAACAGTCCCTATTGGTGTGGTTAGCTGGATTTTCGGGGGTGCCGTGTATCTGGCACAAGCGGTCGAGTATTCGGTCCAAATTGGACGGACCCGGAGCAGTTCTTTTGAATGCCTTTTTCCGCTGACCGGGTTTAGAGCCTCTGAATCCGGCATTGACTGCCGTATCCTCACTATTGTCACCGTTGATGTGGCGCTTGTTTTTGTTACGACGTGACCTGCCATTTCGGTCCTTGAAATCCAGACTGCCAGAATTTTTGCTGAGGTTTTTGCTGCGTGCTAGCCAGCTATCCTCACCTGCGCAGAAGCGGGTCATGAGTGATGTGAGGGCTGCCATGGATATCGGCTTTTCCTGTCCCAGGTGCCGGGCAAGCCACTCGTCCTGGATGTTATGCTTGAAGGCCGCGAGGGCCTCCGCATCCGGACAGTCGACGATTTGGTTTTTCTTGGTTAAGAACCATGTCCAGAATTGTCTGGCCGATTCGTCTGGCTATTGAATTATGTGGCTTAGGTCGTCAGCGTCTGGTGGTCGCACATACGCGCCTTGGAAGTTATCAAGGAATGCGGCTTCCAGGTCTTCCCAACTCCCAATTTACTCCGCTGGCAAGCTGCTAAGCTAATGCCGGGCTGGTCCTTTAAGCTTGAGGGGGAGATATTTGATGGCGTGAAGATCGTCACCGCGGGCCATGTGGATGTGAAGAAGATAGTCTTCGATCCAAACCGCGGGGTCTGTTGTGCCATCGTAAGATTCGATATTCACGGGTTTAAACCCTTCGGGGATTTGATGATCCATTACTTCATCTGTGAAGCATAGTGGGTGTGCGGCGCCTCTGTACTGGGCGATATCACGACGGAGCTCAGAAGAACTTTGTCTATTTTGTTCGACCCAGCCAGACTTACTGTGTCCGGCGTGACGGCTGTCGTCACGTACCGTGGGGCGCCCACGCGATCCACAGATCGATCTTGATTGTCTTGCCTTATCCTCCAATATATCTCGCAAGTCCGGAGCGTTCCCCTGTGGCCTTGTGCTTTTTGAGCGATGCCGGGGTACGGGTCTAGTGAAGGGCCTAGAGGCCTCTCTGTCGCGACCACGGGGTGGTCGGTCAGCCGTATTGTCTCCTGGTGATGCGGGTTCATACGCTTCCTCCTCTAATTGGGGGAGCAGCTTGCGTCTAGGGTAGCTTTTGGAGGGGCGTTCGAGCTCATGCTCTTCGGCCGCGATGACTTCAGTCCATCTGTCGGCTAGCAGATCTTGATCAGCTCTAAGCTGTTGCTGCTTTTTCTTGAGGCTGTTCACCGTGGACATAAGCCTGCGTTTAAAACGTTCTTGTTCGATGGGATCCTCAGGCACGACGAATTCATCGTCGTCGAGGCTGCTTCGTCTTCGGAGGGAGGCATATAATCCTCTACCTCTTCTCCTGCCGCTTTCTCATGGGGGTTGGCATCTCCGTCCTCCTGCGCTGCATCTTGCTGGAGTGGGTTGTCTTCGGCACTGTCCGGTGTATTATTATCTCCGGTGTCAGAGTCTTCATTCTTGCCATGGCGGGATTTAGAGCGACGCCGCTGACGCCGGCGCTTGGGCTGCTTCTTGGAGGGGTCATCCTCCGCTGTTTCTTCGCCATTCCCATCCTTTGGGATATCCACCATGTATATGTCATATGATGAGGTGGCTTTCCAGTGCCCCGTAGGCGCTGGTTCTTGGTCGTCTCCGGCATCTTCGTCCATACCGTCGATGTCTTCGGAGTCGTAGTCTAGCATGTCGGTTAGATCATCGACAGCGGCTACCAAGTGGGTGGTGGGTGGGCTTTGAATTTCTTTGTTGTCCGCATCCCAACCGTCCTGACTGCAGTCCGGCCAGGGCTCTCCTGATAACGAGAGATACTTTAGCGAACTCAAGATGTCGCCAAAAGGTGAGTGTTGAAAGATGTCTGCTGCGGTGAACTCCATGATCGGCGCCCAATCGGATTCGATCGGAGGGGGCGCGGGAGGTTCGGAGTCCGGCAAGGAGTCCGACACCTTGGAGTCACGAGCTTCATGATGGACAAGGTCATTGTTCGGCTCCATCGCCATAGAGGTTGCAGCCCCCGAGGCGGTGTCTAGCCATCCGTCCTCGATCTGTGCAGCTGGCTCCGAATTGAAGATCGGAGCGGGTTCGAGTGCGGCCTCCAGGGTACTGTCCGGCTGTAGAGCTAAATCATGCTCGCCGTGACAGTGCGGCACGCTCGGTTGTGGCTCGAATCCATCGAGGATCAAGTCCCCGCGGATATCAGCTGTGAAGTTCAAACTTCCAAATCTGACCTGACAGCAAGGGGCGTAGCTTTCGATCTGCTCCAGACGGCCAAGCGAATTGGCCCGCAGTGCAAAGCCGCTGAATACGAAGATCTGTCCGGGGAGAAAGGTCTCACCCTGGACTGCGCCGTTGATGATGGTCGAAGAAGCCATCGAGCCTATCGGTGACGACATAGAGGAACTCTCAATGAAAGCACCAATGTCGGTGTCAAAACCGGCGGATCTCGGGTAGGGGGTCCCGAACTGTGCGTCTAGGCGGATGGTAACAGGAGACAAGGGACATGATGTTTTACCCAGGTTCGGTCCCTCTTGATGGAGGTAAAACCCTACGTCCTGCTTGATTAATATTGATGATGTGTGTTACAAGAGTGGATCTACCACGAGATCAAGGAGGCTAAACCCTAGAAGCTAGCCTATGGTATGATTGTTGTTCGTCCTATGGACTAAAGCCATCCGGTTTATATAGACACCGGGGAGGGCTAGGTTACACAGAGTCGGTTACAATGGTAGGAGATCTACACATCCGTATCGCCAAGCTTGCCTTCCACGCCAAGGAAAGTCCCATCCGGACACGAGATGAAGTCTTCAATCTTGTATCTTCATAGTCTTGGAGTCCGGCCGATGATGATAGTTCGGCTATCTGGACACCCCCTAGTCCGGAACTCCCTCAGCGGACGATAGGAAGCTTCCTCAGGAGCGGCCTCGCCAGGCAGGCTCGCGAGGAGGCAGAGAGATCAAGGCGAGGGTACCTCGCGAGGTGCTCGTGATGCAAGCCATGACGATCGAGGCAGGCGGGCGCCGACCTGCGCAGTGTCCTTGTTTCCTCTTTGGTGCAAAGGGAGCAAGCGCAGACCAAGGTATCAGGCAAAGGCTACCGTTTCGGTGCAACAAGACCAAGACCAGCAGTGCGGCAGGATGGAGGTCACCATGGAGCCCAAGACGGCATCATCTTCAAAGTCTTTGGTAGTCAAAGACCAACTTTAGGCAGGATAAGTGTACTAGATGTTCCCCTTCAAATTGGTCGTTGTTGGCGCCCTTCCCGCTCAATATTTGGGAAGAGGGCCAGGGCCTCTATATATAGGGCTAGCCACCATAGTAGAGGAGAGAGATCTAGCATCTGGGATCGAATCCTTCCCAAGCAGAGCCACACCACACACCCACAAGAACATCCCTCGCGAGGCTGTTCTTCCTTTGTATTGTTCATCATTAGCCCCTGGGCAATCCACACACCACACACTGGAGTAGGGTATTACACCACAATGGTGGCCTGAACCAGTATAAACTCTGTGTCCCTTGTGTTGTTCATCTTGCTAGCCTAGATTCTTAGCGAGGATTTGGGACATGG
This sequence comes from Triticum aestivum, assembly GCF_018294505.1. Taxonomy (NCBI): domain Eukaryota; kingdom Viridiplantae; phylum Streptophyta; class Magnoliopsida; order Poales; family Poaceae; genus Triticum; species Triticum aestivum. The sequence goes on along the minus strand of NC_057795.1, from coordinate 364,405,553 downwards.
GTCAGTGGAGGAGAGATCTTCGCGCGCACCCTAGAGTTCGAACCTCAAGGGTCTGCCGGAACCCAACATCCGACACAAGCCATTATAAGCTCTGGCATAGTTGAGTAAGTTGTGTGACCCCTTTTCCTGGTAGACTAGCAGATGTAGTGGGAAATTAGGTGTACCGGTCTACCCTGGGTTTAGAGGGAATGCTTCAGAAAGACTATGTCTCGATCTTCTGATCATGGATGTGGTCGAGTCTTGTGGGGAAAAGTGAGCAAACCTCTGTAGAGTGTACAAACTAATCATGGTTAGTCGTGTCCCTGGTTATGGACAATTTGAGCATCTGGAAGTGGATTATTTGATGATCTCATGACTCTTTAATAAATGTATTGGGCTTATTGTTTATACTTGGTAATTTTGGGATTGAGTTGGAGGAACCTTCTCAATAATGGCATAAACTTGGTAGTAAATAAAATTTATCCCTTTGTTGTAGGGGAAAATAGATTTATGCAAAAATTAAACATAGAGCCTCCACTAGCCAAATATGCATGTAGTTATAATCTTTATCATTCTTTTTCTCTATAGTGTGACTTTGCCAGCATATTCCATGTGCTGACCTACACGGCTACAACGTCAGAGTTTTTCGATGAAGAACAAGGTGCACTAGGTCGTTGTCATGCACTCAATTCTGCCGTGGAGTTGATGGACTCATTTATCTTTGAAGCTTCTACGGTTATCTTATTTTAGATGGCCGTCAACCATATTTTTGTAATAAATACTCTTTATGAGGACCTTGATGTAATAAGTGTGTGATTGAACTCTGTTATAATTCCTCGAGTACTGTGTGTGTCAGCATACCGATCCAGGGATGATACTTAAGCACAGAAGCTTCGATCCATTGGGATCGGGTCACTACAAGATGGTATCAGAGCACATGCTAACTGTAGGACGCGGCCATAGGAAAAGCCACATGATACTCTTCTCTATTCATTTCTAATCCTCCTCCATTTCTACTCTATAGTTGTTGGACTCCAGGAACAAGTTCACTCAGCCAGATGATGACACCCCCTTCGGACGACATTTGAAGGAAGTCCCAAAGTACCTGAACATTGGTCTACCAAGTTTCACCGGAACCTTCACTTCAACTTTACCGGAAGAGGAGCGCTGGAGGATCAAAGTTCGTGTACCTGGGAGGACTTTTGCGCCAACTACCGAGCCCATCGAGTTTACCTTGGATGCACAAACCTGGAGCTTAGGAAAGAGCATGGCAGCACACATCACTTTTGGACGCATTTGTGAGGTGTACCACAAGGATCTTGAAGACACCGTCTATGAGATATGTGGATGTCAGGATGAGCAATGGGAGATGATTCGCACCAGGGAGGATGGATCTATTGCAGCGTACATACAGGAGATGGATCAATGCATTCATCGATACGAGAATCAGATGTGCGCTATCATGAAGAAGACCAAGAAGGTGATGACCAGGAATATCAAGCTATAAGAGGAACTCAAGGCAACCCGCGATGGATATGAAGAGGAAATTGCTATGCTACCGGAGAAGAATGAAGACCTGAAGAGGAGGCTAGGAATACCCAAGGTGAAACAAGAACGTGAAGTGCATATTCATCAAGATGACTACATCATACTAGATGACACAAACACTGATGAAGATGAAGACAGTGATGAGGATGAAGATAGTGATGATGATGCTAGAGATCAGGATTATGAGCCCATGGAGACTTTTACCGATCAAAACTTCTAGTCGACCACCATATTACTATTAGAGTTCTTCCTAGTAGTTAGAAATCGTTCGTGAGATCTTTGTAATGGTAGCTTAGATCGATTGTGTGAATCTTATTTGATTTTGAGTGGTGTGAATTGAATGCATTTGTCTCATATGCATATGGGTAGTGAAATCTCTCATTAGACCTTATTCTATTCTGTTTTCTCACCCCTCTAACCCATCAGATGCCTCCGAGATGTGACCCCGGATTCACTTTCCTGCTAGAGCTCACCCAGTTGATCCAACAGTAGAATGCCTTGATGCAGATGATGATCCAGAACAAAGGCAACAACAACAACAACAACAACAACAACAACAACCCACCGCTGCCACTGTACCCCCAGTTGACAACTTAGCCCGTTTCCTAAGGTTGAATCCGCCGATGTTCTCTAGTAGCACCGAGCCGATTGTTGCTGATGATTGGCTCTGCAAGATTGGGAGGGAGCTAACAACTGCTGGATGCACGAGTGCGGAAAGAGTGCACATTGCCGCACATCAGCTTGATGGACCCGCAACCTCTTGGTGGGAGATTTTCACCGCCACTTAGCCCATTGCTACTGTTACATGGGATCAGTTTCAGCAGGCCTTCCGCACCGCACATGTCTCAGCTGGAGCCATGAGTTTGAAGAAGTGGGAGTTCCGCAACTTACGCCAGGGAAGTTGTATGGTGGGGTAGTATGTGGATGAGTTCAGCAAGTTAGCACGCTATGCCCCAGATGATGTGGCCATAGATGTCGCGAAGCAGGAGAAATTTCTTGAGGGACTCAATGATGAGCTAAGTATGCAGTTGATGGTGGAAACCTTCAACAACTACTAGGATCTGGTGGACAGGACCCTCATGATTGAAGGCAAGCACCAGTAGATAGAGAGCCACAAGCGGGAGTATGGACAGGGGAAGTACAACTCTGGAGCTCAGTAGAAGCCCTGCTATTCCCCGTACTCAGCAGGACACACTCATCATACCCATGGAGGACATAACCATGGAGGCCATCCACACAATGGAGGAAGTTCACACAACCATAGTGGCCCTAAGAATGGTAATGGGAATGGAGGAAGCAACAATCAAAGCTGTTCCAACCCCATGACACCCGCAAAGAAAGATCTGAGTCACATTACCTGTTTTAAGTGCGGGAAGACCGGTTCCACTCACTACGTCAACTAAAGCAACTGCATCTGGAGCACTTACCAGGGAAAATAGAATAAATAATGACGTAGTACAAGGGGATTTTTTTCTCACTATTGCCATCCTGTGTTCAGTTCCAATTTTGTAGTAGGATACAGACTCAAAGTAAATAGATTCATGTCCTTTTCTATAGAAATAGGCTTGGTCAAGTGCTTAAAAAAGAGGTGACCCGAATGATTTCAATGAATTTCTATTTGGTTAGATCGGAACAATTGGATTCGAAAGGAAAGAAAGACTATGAGCGAAGTTCTACGCCACTAAATGTCCTAAGGCAAAGAATGGAAATGGCAATGGAAGATCTGGAAGGAAGCCCAACCCTTTCACCAAAGGTCAGGTGAATCATGTCAGTGTGGAGGAAATTGACGAGCAGCCCGACATAGTTGTCGGTAAGTTTTTGATAAATGCATTTACAGCCCTTGTTCTTTTTGACACTGGTGCATTGCATCCATTCATATCAAGGGGATTTGTGGACAAGTTTAAGTTGCCAACCGTAGCCCTTAAGTCACCTATGTTCGTGAGTTCCCCAGGAGCAGAGTATATGGCTAGTCGGGGATGTTATCAGTTGCCATTAACCATAGGTAGACACATGTTCCCCACAGACCTCATTATCTTGGAGTCACAGGGATTGGATGTGATCCTAGGCATGGATTGGCTATCCAAGTACGAGGGAAACATCGATTGTGCCAGTAAATCGATTCTTCTCACCACCCTGGATCAAGTATGTGTCTAGGCATGTGCCAATGAGGACTCGGGTGAATTCTCTTCGGGAGTTGTTCAGGAGGAAGTACCAGTTGTGAAGGATTATCCCAATGTATTTCCGGAGGAGTTACGAGGCATGCCACCAGACCAAGACATAGATTTTCTGATCGAGTTATTGCCAGGCACTGGACCAATATCCAAGGGACCGTATCGGATGCCCGCCAATGATTTGGAGGAAATCAAGAAGCAGATTAAAGAATTATTGGAGAAAGGTTATATTTGACCAAGTTCATCACCTTGGGGAGCCCTAGTGCTTCTAGTCGAGAAGAAGGATGGATCCTTAAGGATGGTTGTTGATTATCATGCGTTGAATGAGGTGACGGTCAAGAACAAATACCCACTGCCGATGATCAATGATTTGTTTGACCAGTTGCAGGGAGCTAAAGTTTTCTCCAAGATCGATCTTCGGTCAGGTTATCACCAGCTAAAGATCCGAGAGTAGGATATACCTAAGACAGCTTTTCCACAAGGTATGGGCTTTATGAGTATATGGTTATGTAATTTGGTTTGACTAATGCCCCTACCTATTTTATGAGTATGATGAACAAGGTGTTCATGGAGTTGTTGGACAAATTCGTCATGGTGTTCATTGATGATATATTGGTCTAGTCGAAGAATGAAGAAGAACATAAGGAACATTTGTGCTTGGTTATCGAGAAGCTCAGGGAACATCAATTATATGCCAAGTTCAGCAAATGTGAGTTTTGGTTGAAGGAAGTCGGATTTCTCGGGCATGTTATATCAGCAAAAGGAATAGCAGTAGAACCTACCAAGGTTGTAGCCATCACTGAATGGTTGGCACCCACCTCAGTTGGAGAGATACACAGTTTCCTTGGACTCGCAGGTTATTATCGGAGATTTATTGAGAATTTCTCCAAGATCACGAAGCCCATGACGGAGTTATTGAAGAAGGACACCAAGTTTAAATGGATCGGAGATTGTGAGGCCAGTTTTCAGGAGTTGAAGAAACGTTTGGTTACAGCCCCAGTGTTGATTCTCCCGAATATACACAAGGATTTCCAAGTATATTGCAACACTTCTCGTCAGGGACTTGGAGGCATTCTTATGTAGGAAGGAAGAGTTGTTTCATATGTGTCACGTCAGCTTGAACCTCATGAGCTCAATTATGCCACGCATGATTTGGACTTAGTAGCTATAGTGCATGCTCTCAAGACCTGGAGACACTTTCTTATCGGTAACCGTTGCGATGTTTACATGGATCATCAGAGTTTGAAATACATTTTCACGCAGAAGGAGTTGAACCTGAGGCAGAGGAGATGGTTGGAGCTCATAAAATATTATGACATGAGATTGCATTATCACACAGGAAAGGCCAATGTCGTGGCTGATGCTTTGAGCCGCAAGAGTCATGTTAATACTCTCATCACCGGAGGATTACCCCAGGAGTTAGTAGATGAACTCCGAGAACTTCGCTTGGAGATAGTTCTGAGAGGTTTTGTTGCAGCACTAGAAATTTAGTCCACTTTGCTGGGAAAGATCCGAGAAGCCCAGAAAACAGACAAGGAGATTGCAGAGATGAAGGAAAGGATGAGTGAAGGAAAGGCTAAAGGTTTTCATGAGGATGAGCATGAATCTTTATGGTTTGAGGATCACATCTATCTGCCCAATGACCCCGAGATTAGGAAGTTAATTCTTCAGGAGGCTCATGACTCGCCTTACTCCATTCACGTAGGCAACACCAAGATGTATTTGGACTTGAAGGAGAGTTTCTGGTGGACAGGAATGAAGAAGGATATTGCCAAGTATGTAGCAGTATGTGACGTATGTCAAAGAGTTAAGGCAGAGCATCAGAAACCAACAGGGTTACTTCAGCCTTTGCCGTTACTCGAATGGAAATGGGATAAACTTGGCATGGATTTCATCACCAGATTACCCAGGACTCGTTTAGGCTATGACTCCATCTGGGTTGTAGTTGATCGCCTGACCAAGGTTGCCCACTTCATCCCCATGAAAACCACTTATACGAGCGCTAAGTTGGTGAATTATACATGACCAGGATCGTATGTATGCATGGAGTTCCGAGGACCATCGTATCGGATGGAGGAACACAGTTTACTTCAAAGTTTTGGAATCAGTTACATTAAACTTTGGGTACCAGGCTAGAGTTCTGTACAGCCTTTCATCCGCAGACAGATGGGCAGACCAAGAGAGTCAACCAGATTCTGGAGGACATGTTAAGAGCTTGCGCGCTAGATTATGGATCTAGTTGGGATGATAATTTACCCTATGTAGAGTTCTCATATAACAACAATTATCAAGCCAGTTTGAAGATGGCCCCTCTCGAAGCTTTGTACGGAAGGAGGTGCGGGACACCACTGTTGTGGGATGAAGTTGGAGATCGACAGTTGTTCGGACCAGATTTAATCAGAGATTCTGAGGAGAAGGTTAAGTTGATCCGTGATAGACTCAAGATAGCCCAGTCCAGGCAGAAGAGCTATACCGATACTAAACGCAAGGAGGTAACCTATGAAGTCGGAGGCAGAGCATATATTCAGGTGTCCCCACTTCAAGGAGTTAAACAATTTGGAGGCAAAGGAAAGTTAGCACCATGATTTGTGGGACCATATAGAGTCTCAGAACGTATGCGAGAATTTGCCTACAAGTTGGAATTACCCGAAGGTTTGTCAGGAGTTCATGATGTGTTCCATGTTTCCCAGTTGAAGAAGTGACATGCAGAGATGGCCGATATTCCTCTCAGAGATACAGTGTCGCTGGAAGCAATTCAGTTGGAGAGTGACCTGACATATGACAAGAAACTCGTGAAGATTCTTGAGTTTGCCACTCGAGTTACTTGCAGCAAGGTCATCAAGTTTTGTAAAGTTCAGTGGAGTCACCATACCGAGGAGGAAGCCACCTTGGAGCGCGAAGAAGACCTCCGCCAGGACCACTCACACCTTTTTGCTGACCAACCTGAATCTCGAGGGTGAGATTCATCTTAAGGGGGGTAGGTTTGTAACATCCCAATTTTCAATTTGGATGTTATTTATAGATCATTCATATGCATCCATGATTTATGCATTTGCTTCATTTGTTTTATTTGAATTTTGATCCAAGAGACCTTAAACAACTCAAGGACCAATTTGAGAGCGTTGGAGGTTTAAAAAAAATCCTTTTTGTTTTATCAAAACTTGGAAAATTGGATCAAATTGTTTTTTTCAAAATTCTTTTCCAATTTTTTTGCAAATAAATAAAATAAAGAGAGAAGATGAAAGGACTTCTTCAAAAATAGCAAAGAAATGTTAGCAATTGAATTTTGAATTTTTTGATATTTCATTTGATTTTATTTGCAAGTTATTTATTTTTATTGTGGAGTAATTAGAACTAAAAAGTTTGTTTTTAGTTTAGGCATTTAGGCCCAGAAAAATGTTCACTAGGTCATTAATAAGGCCATATTAATATGCGAATTTTTCTGGTATTTTTAGATATTTATTTATATTAGTTTTTCGTGTTTTTGTTCTCTGGAAAAATGTTTTTAAGTTCTTAGCTGGCCGGTCCGGCCCAGCCAACCAGGCCAGGCCACGGCCGAGCCAGCCCCGCACCCGAGCCGACTCCGAGCGGAGTCCGGCCGCCCCCGCCTCGCGCTGCCAAGTTCCGCTCAGACACGCCGCCGCCACCACCACCTTTGCCCCTCCTCCAAGCCGCATCCCCGCCCCCTTTATAAGCCAAGGCCCCTGGCCCCTCTCCTCCTCCACATCGCCACCATCGCCGTCGACCGCATCCGTCGCTGCCCGCTCGCCGCCGACGCCCCGCACTCCGCCATCACGCGGCACCTCGCCGCCCCACTCCGATGTCGCCGCCGCCCCGCCCGGAGCCGTCTGCCGCCATCGCCCGCCTCATCGCCAACGACCACTGCCACCACAGTAAGCGCCACCGCCCTCGCCCGTCCGATCTGGATCTAACGATCTAGATCACGCCTGTTTTTTTGAATCATTTTTTATTTAGGGAGCGTTCGCTCGTTAGTTTTCGATAGCGAACGGTTTTCGTTCGTTTAGTTTCTGTAGAGAATGTTCGTTCGTTAGATTTTTTTCTTTTTCTTTTAGTTTTCTGCCAGGGACCTATTCGTTAGTTTCATTTACAGATTAGCCCGTGTGTTTCAAACTAGCACAACTTTTTGCTCGTTTTCCCGAATTTGATGAAACCAAATCCAAAATCTTCAGAGCAATCTCATATATCCAGTAAACCAACTTGAACATGTTTTTGAAAATTTAAAATTTGATTTTGTTCAGATTAGAGTTTGAACTTCTTTTGATCGTAACTTGAGTTTCGTAGCTCCGTTTTAGTTGATTCTTTTTGCCAATCGAAGCTAATGACATGTACCTTGTGTTAAGATATAATCCACATAATCATGGTACTGTTAGAAATTGTTTTCTGTTTAGATTAGTTGTTTGCTTGTTTTGAGTTCTCTGAATCTTTTCTTCGGTTTTCTTTACATCTTTTGCTTGAGTGCTTATGTATGCTATTGTTTGTTTATGATAGATTTTCCGGAGTGCGAAGCTTGTTACTACGAATCTCTAGAGTTTTCTGATCATCAGCAAGGCAAGTTACACTTTGATCATACTTTTCAATACCTAGTTTTTACTATGCATTAGTTTCACCCTCAAAGATTGCATGAGTAGGATTGGGAACATGTGGTTTTGTTATGTAGTACACGAGGTAGGAACCTATTACTTTTGATCACCCTGAGAATATACGTTATGCTCATAAATTGCTTAGCCATGCTCGTAGACAGGGATTGGTATGTGAGATTGGAAGTTGTGAGAGTAATAATAACTAAGGGAAAGTTAAGGTGGCAACTTTAATACACATCTGGGTGGATTGTTTGGGGCACCTGGGGAAACCAGTGCTTGCCCAAGGGAATCCCGGAGTACCAGTGTGATTACCCTAGGTCCGCCACCCAGGCTCAAAGGGATCATATGATATTTCATGCCTAGAAACTGCCGTGTGCAGCCACAAGACATTATGGGCTCTCGCATAGTTGAGTAAGTTGTGTGACCTCTTTCCGTGGTAGACTAGCAGATGTAGTGGGAAAGTAGGTGTACCAGTCTACCCAGGGTTTAGAGGGAATGCTTCAGAAAGACTATATCTCAATCTTTCGATCATGGATGCAGTCGAGTCTTGTGAGGTAAAGTGTGCAAACCTCTACAGAGTGTACAAACTAATCATAGTTAGCCGTGTCCCCAGTTATGGATAATTTGAGTATCTGGAAGTGGCTTATTTGATTATCTCATCACTCTTTAATAAATATATTGGGTTTATTATTTATACTTGGTAATTTTGGGATTGAGTTGGAGGAACCTTCTCAATAGTGGCATAAACTTGGTAGTAAATACAAGTTATTCCTTTGTTGTAGGAAAAAAATAGCTTTATGCATAAATTAAACATAGAGCCTCCACCAGCCAAATATGCATGTAGTTATAGTGTTTATCATTGTTTTGCTCTATAGTGTGACTTTGCCAGCATATTCCATGTGTTGACCTAGACGGGTACAACGTCTCATGTTGAAGAGTTTTCCAATGAAGAATAATGTGTGCTAGGTCGTTGCCATCCACTTAGCTTTGCCGTGGAGTTGATGGACTCATTTATCTTTGAAGCTTCCACAGTTATCTTATTTTAGATGGCCTTCAGCCGTATTTTTGTAATAAATACACTTTATGAGGACCTCGATGTAATAAGTGTGTGATTGAACTCTGTTATAATTCCTCGAGTATTGTGTGTCAACATACCAATCCAGGGTTGACACTTAAGCACAGAGACTTCGATCCATTGGAATCGGGTCGCTACACTTGTACTAGTCAAGCAATTGTTTCATACTTTTATGTTCTCAAACCTTTTCAACTTTCACGCAATACATGAGCGTGAGCCATGGATATAACACTATTGGTGGAATATAATATGGTGGTTGTGGAGAAGACAAAAACAAGGAGAAAGTCTCACATCAACTAGTCGTATTAATGGGCTATGGAGATGCCCATCGATAGATATCAATGTGAGTGAGTAGGGATTGCCATGCAACAGATGCACTAGAGCTATAAGTGTATGAAAGCTCAAAAAGAAACTAAGTGGGTGTGCATCCAACTTGTTTGCTCATGAAGACCTAGTGCAATTTGAGGACAATCCAAGTTGTATAATGAAAAACTCCCACAGTATATGAAAGTGATAACTCAAGAGACTTTCTATATGAAGAACATGGTGCTACTCTGAAGCACAAGGGTGATAAAAGGATAGTAACATTTCCCCTTCTCTCTTTTTCTCTCATTTTTTATTTTATCTTTTTTTATTTTGGGCTCTTTGGCCTCTTTTCTTGGGGGGGGGGGCTCTTTGGCCTCTTTTGTTTTTTAAGTCCAGAGTCTCATCCCAACTTGTGATGGAACCATAGTCTCCATCATCCTTTCCTCACATGTGATAATGCTCTAATAATGATGATCATCACACTTTTATTTACTTACAAGTCGATATTTCAACTCGATAAAACTGATACATGATGACTATATGAATGCCTCTAGCAGTGTACCAGGACGTGCAATGATCTAGCATAGCAAAGATATAAAAAAAATGGACAAGCCATGAAAATATCATGCTAGCTATCTTACGATCATGCAAAGCAATATGACAATGAACGCTTAAGTCATGTATATGATGATGATGCAAGTTGCATGGAAATATATCTCAGAATGGCTATGGAAATGCCATAATAGGTAGGTATGGTGGCTGTTTTGAGGAAGGTATAAGGACGGTTTATGCATCAGCGAAAGTTGCGCGGTACTAGAGAGGCTAGCAATGGTGGAAGGGTGAGAGTGCGTATAATCCATGGACTCAACATCAGTCATAAAGAACTCACATACTTATTGCAAAAGTCTATTAGTTATTGAAACAAAGTACTACACGCATGCTCCTAGGGTAAGGGTTGGTAGGAGTTAACTATCGCGCGATCCCGACCTCCACACAAAGGAAGATAATCAAAAAAATAAATCATGCTCCGACTTCATCACATAACGGTTCACCATACGTGCATGCTACGGGAATCACAAATTTTAACACAAGTATTTCTACCAATCCACAATTACTCACTAGCATGACTCTAATATCACCATCTTTATATCGCAAAACTATTGCAAGAAATCAAACAGATCATATTCAGTGATCTATAAGTTTTGTGTAGGATTTTATGACTAACCATGTGAATGACCAATTCTTGTCAACTCTCTAAATAGATATTTGTGAAGCAATAGAGTTCAATTATTTCTACAAAAGATTTTCCCATGCTCTAACAAATATAAGTGAAGAAAAAGAGCATTCTTCAAATGGCAATTTTCCATGTGAATAGAAATAGGTAATCCAAACTTCAAATGATATAAGTGAAGTACATGAAGCATTCTATAAAGCCATACTCAAAAGATATAAGTGAAGTGCATGAAACATTCTATAAATCAATCAAGGACTATCTCACACCAGCATGGTGCATAAAATAAAAAAGACAAATAAACACAAAAGACGCTCCAAGATTTACGCATATCATGTGACGAATAAAAATATAGCTCCAAGTAAAATTATCGATGATCGTTGGAAGAAAGAGGGGATGCCTTCCGGGGCATCCCCAAGCTTAGTTGCTTGGGAGTCCTTGACTTTTACCTTGGGGGTGCCTCGGGCATCCCCAAGCTTAGGCTCTTGGCACTCCTTATTCCTTCATCCATCGTGATCTCACCCAAAACTTGAAAACTTCAATCACACAAAATTAATAAAACCCTCGTGAGATCCGTTAGTATAATAAAGGAAATCGCCACTTTAAGTACTATTGTAAACCCATTCATATTTTATTTTTGCATTATAGCTATTGTATTATAACTTCTTCATGGCTTATTGTCACGACCGGTTTTCCAATAAAAATATTTATTGAGAAACCAATCTTTTGAGTCCAGTATGAGAGAAATCCTCCTCACTGGTAGACAAATTCTTGATACAATAAGCCAGTAGCATAAAATATATTACAGGGTCGAACTACGGTTGCTCAACCAAATTATTACAAGCACGCCAATAATTATACATAATGGCGGACATGACACAGTGGTGTGGAGGCATACTACTGACTCGAGGATAGGGCGGTGGTGGAGAAACACAGCGGGGAGAGAAATACAAGACTCTAAGTCTGTCATCTCATCGAGTGTCGAGGTGAGGCTCGATGAATTTATTTGGTAGCGGAAGTGGATATAAAACAGTGACCAAATCCAGGGTCGCACGAGACTGACTGGGACTCCTCTAGGTGTCAGACTCGCTATCAAACTCTTCATCCATGAGATCGCCTTCGTCAGCATCTGGCCAAATCAACAAGCCAGTGAGTACTTTGAAAGTACTCGCAAGACAGTTCGGACGTAAGATATAACAAATGCATGCATGGATGCGTCATGAATAATTCACCAATGTACATTCAAAAATTAGCATAACAAGGTAAGTAAAAGGGAAACGGCGGTAGTCCGCCTGAAATCCCAACAAAACATAAATGAATACCGATCGGGTGTCTGAAGCGACGCCTCGAAAGGTGAATAAATAAATAAAAGGAAATGATGCCACAGTCGGGCGTCTTAGCGACACCACATAAAGGGCTTTAAAAGAAATGCCACAATCGGACGTCAGGGCGACATCACAGAAAGAGCTTTAAAAGAAATGCCACAGTCGGACGTCGGGGCGACATCACAGAAAGGGCTTTAAAAGAAATGCCACAGTCGGGCGTCTTAGCAACACCACATAAAGGGCTTTAAAAGAAATGCCACAGTCG
>NC_057795.1:364382943-364392774 GCF_018294505.1 Triticum aestivum | reverse complement strand
GTCGGGGCGACATCACAGAAAGGGCTTTAAAAGAAATGCCACAGTCGGGCGTCTTAGCGACACCACATAAAGGGCTTTAAAAGAAATGCCACAGTCGGGCGTCTTAGCGACACCACATAAAAGGGCTTGAAAAGAAAGTAAAATACAACAATGCCACAGTCGGACGTCTGAGCGACATCGCAGAAAGGGCTTTTATTCACAAGTAAATAATACTCATAATAAACATTTAATTCATGAGAATAAATGGGTTAGTCCATCCACAAGAATAATCATTTGACCGGACTTAGCACTCATGCGATTCACCGGAGTCTCTGTCATCAAAACTGACATTTGATCAGGATAAGATAATATCGGTCTAGGACATGGAATAGATGATTTGGAGGAATATATGACTCTACAGAGTTTGTACAAAAATTTTCCCACAGCCAACGGATTTCCGTAGTCACGAAGGACTAGTTCCGTTTACGGTATTTCGAAAGAAAACACAGCTAACCAGTACACACCCATCCTACCTCTCGATGCTAGGAATCACCCTAGACATCGTCCAAGAAAAACTTTTGAGACGGGGAGATCACAATCTCGAATAGCATGTGATCAAATTTATATACGCGCGCTCTAAGGGGTGCCCCCCTCTCGGTCCCAACCGGAAACACCCATGCCCCCTGACCGGATGACTGGCTTTAATCCAGGGCCATGGAACCATCATCACGGCCTCTCCTTTTGGTGTGTACCAGAAAAGCGGTTTGCAACTTACTAAACCATATTCCTTGCGGAAAACATGTGGTAGTACAGGGAAGGAAATGAGAGGAACTGGACCGATACGGTTTGGCACTGAAGTCACATAGTCTGGCATAAGACTGGCATGCTACGACACTGCCATCTTACCCATCCTCATGCCAATACATGGCCATTCATACTCACATCCATCCACTTATGGATCATCGAACTCACTTACCTCAACATTTCATAAAATAACGTTCATCGATATGCTCATCAACATGCCATGAAACTAACTAAATGCAAAACATGCCAAGACACTCATCATATCAAAAGTTCAAACATGCTTGCCTGGTTCAGAGTAGTCGGAGCCTAGCTCGGTGAAGTTCGCAGCTCCGTCACCTCCTTCGGTATCTACGGTATAAAGAAAATATGTGCGCTATCGTAAATACCAAGGGGTGCACAAAAAGTATTCCAAATATTTTTCAAATAAATCTGATAAAAAACTAGACAAAATTTTAAAGAGAACAGAAAAAGAATCAATCAAAAATACCTTTCTGTTTAAAAGTTATAAAGGTTTTTGTCCAGGGACTCATTTGTAATGAAACAGAAAGTTCCCAGGGGCTAGCTTATAAAAACAGAAAACGTTCCAGTGTTGAATACGCCAGCCCAGAGGGGAAAGCTTATTTTGCCCGAAGGCGCTTCCAGAAAACGATTCAATAGAGAGGGCAGAGAGGCTGACGGTGGGGTCCCACTCGTCAGGTTTAAACATTCAAAAGGGGGGGGGGACGAAGCTCGTCGTCGCCCGAGAGCCGCGGTGGTCGCCGGCGGCGATCCACGGCGAGGCAGGGGGATCGGAGGGTACCTCCGAGTTCAGGGCACCCTTCCGCGTCGGTTGGTGGTGGTGGTGGTCGCCGGCGAGTACCACGTCGACGGCGAGCTTTGCTCCGGCGGACGGCGGCTCGGGTGGTCGAGGGACTCGTCGGAGAGGGCTGCAGAGATCAAATTGAGGAGGGGGTTAGGCTCCTGGTAGCTAGAGGGAGTAATTGACAGGGTTAGAGCGCCGAAGATGGCCTCACCAGAGCGAATCGTGGTGGAGGCCGAGGCGGATCGGGGCGGCCGGAGTTGGGGGAGGAGACCTCCTCGAGGTCCTCCTAGTGGCCTGGCAGGGCGTTGGTGAGGAGTGGTGATGATGCGTGCACGAGGGTGAGCTCGGGGGCCCTTTATATAGGCGGTCCGAGGCGGTGGCCGTGAACGGGGGTCTCCGGTGACGATTACGGCGGCGCAGGGCTTGGTCGGGGTAATTAGGGCGTTGGGCGTCATTGTGGAGGTCCACGGTTCCGTTTTGGTGCTAATCGAGCTGGAGTTTGGTGCTTTGGGGGTGAGTTCGACAAAACGGGGCGGTGCGGGCCCGTCGGCGGCAGGGAGCGCGTCCCGTGCTTGCCAGCCACGGTGGCGGTGCCACGGGCGTGCGCTGGCACGCATGAGGCCACGCGGAGAGCAGAGGAGCGATGGGTGGCGTGGAACGGCGTTGAGCCGCCGTTCTTGTCCCCTGTCGGCTGTAACGGGGTCTCGGCCGCCGCAGGACACGCCGGCGCGGGTGGCCAGGGGCGCCACCGACACCGGGAAGACGCCAAGCGAGCGTGCGGGATGCTCCAGATAGGAGGAAGAGGCGGCGAGGAACGTGCCAAGGGCACTGTGGGCATGTGACTGAACCTCTGTCGAAGATCGACACTGAACTCTGAATCTTTCTGAATTTTGAACAGCAATAGTGCATGCAAGGTGTTCGACAGAATGAATTTGGCCTCTGGTGATTTTTCCTTGAGCTGATTTTTGGTGGAGTGGCTTCTCATTGCTCCAGTAGGCTGCATGATTTTTGGTGGAATTTTTGGAGGAGTGTAGATATGAATTTCATCAAATTTGGCAAATCTGGTCCAAACTTGCAGAGACTGAATTTTGAAAAATTTGAAAAGAGGAGGAGTGGATCAAGATGGTTCTGGGTTGTGGGTACAAAGGACTATCCAGGAGAGTTGGTTTGGGATAAAAACTCAAAGGCAAAGTGGTACTTGCTTTGAAAATCACTAAGGCTCAAAATAATTTACAGAATTGATTTGAGAGGAAAAATAATTAGAATAAAATCCAAAACTTGCTTGGATTAGTTGGGACAGAGAACTTAGGCTGATTACCAAGAGTAGGGGAGGTTTTGAAGGGGTTTTACCACATGGGCAAAAATGCCAAGTCATGGGTGGTTTCCAAGATATGAAAATCCCCAAATTTTCATAGAGTTTCTTTTTAAAAGAAAAACAAATTAAACTCCCAAAATAAATTTGAGAGGGAACCAACAGAGAAGAAGTTTCAAAAGATCAAACACCATAGCTTGAATAAAAAAATAAAAACCTTGCCAAAGAAAAGGAAGTTTTTAAGAGGAAGGTTTTCTGGAACAATTTTTTTTAAATGGCTTCTTTTCAAAAACCACAAAGTTTTTGATAAAAACCAAATTAAAATTTTGGAGTGTCACAACACCTACCCCCTTTGGAAAAATATCGTCCCCGAGATTTCAGCTGATCCTTAAATAAGTGTGGATGCTCTGTCCGAAGAAAATCCTCTCTTTCCCAAGTTGCTTCACTGTCGGTGTGATTGCTCCATTGGACTTTCAAAAACTTGATGGTCTTCTGTCGGGTCCTCCTTTCAGACTCCTCTAATATTCTTACGGGACGTTCCCGATAAGTGAGGTCTGGCTGCACGTCAATGTTTTCATGGGATACTTGTTTCTCTGGGTTGCTTACGCACTTCCTCAATTGCGAGACATGGAACACGTCGTGGACATCGGATAATTCCTCGGGTAAGTCTAGCTGGTAGGCTACAGTGCCTCTTCATGCCACTATGCAGAATGGTCCAATGAATCTTGGTGCTAACTTTCCTTTAATCTTAAACCGTTGCAGTCCTCTCATAGGGGATACTCTCAGGTATACGAACTCACCGGGTTCGAAGCTGACCCTACGATGTTTCTGATTGTAATAACTGTTCTATCGACTTTGAGCGGTCTTAAGTCGGTCTCTGATTAGCCTGACCTTTTCCTCGGCTTCTCTGAGCATGTCTGGTCCGAAGATGCGGCTGTCTCCGGTCTCTGACCAATTTAACGGGGTACGACATCTTCGTCCGTATAAAGCCTCAAATGGTGCCATTTGTAGGCTGGCCTGGTAGCCATTGTTATACGCGAACTCGGCGTATGGCAGGCTTTCTTCCCAACTGGTTCCATATGTGAGGACACATGCTCTCAGCATGTCTTCTAAAACCTGGTTTACGCGTTC
This sequence comes from Triticum aestivum, assembly GCF_018294505.1. Lineage (NCBI taxonomy): Eukaryota > Viridiplantae > Streptophyta > Magnoliopsida > Poales > Poaceae > Triticum > Triticum aestivum. The sequence continues at coordinate 364,388,746 of NC_057795.1, read as the reverse complement.
TGTTTGTCCATCAGTTTGTGGGTGGTATGCGGTACTGAAGGCTAGTTGGGTTCCCAGAGCCTGTTGTAAATGCTCCCAAAATCTTGAGATGAACTGAGTACCTCTGTTGGATATTATAGTCTTCGGGACACCGTGCAGACAAACTATGCGGGGAAGATAAATCATGGCAAGCCTCTGAGTGGTGTGCGTCGTCTTTATTGGAATAAAGTGTGCCACTTTGGTTAACCTGTCAGTGATGACCCATATGGCATCATTCCCGTGTCGTGACCGAGGTAGTCCGACAATGAAATCCATCCCTATTTCATCCCATTTCCACTCAGGTATTTTGTTTGGTTGCAGTAGTCCGGCTGGTCTCTGATGCTCAGCTTTTATGCGTTGACATGAGTCGCAACATGCAATGAAGGTGGCTATGTCCCTCTTCATACCGTGCCACCAAAATCTTTCCTGAATATCCTTATACATTTTGGTTCCTCCAGGGTGGATTGAATATGGAGTGGTGTGTGCTTCAGCTAAAATTTGCTGTTTAAGGTCTTCTATGTTTGGCACGCAGAGCCTTTCTCCGTACCATAATATTCCTTCATTGTCTATGACGAATTCCGAGGCCTTGCCCATACTCAACTTTCTTTTGATGCCTTCGATGCTGGTGTGACCGGGCTGAGCTTCTTTGATTTTCTCCACAAGGTCAGGTTGTATTTCCAAGTTTGATATGGTGCCTTCTGCTACCATTATCAAGTTGAGCTTGGCAAATTCTTGTTGGAATTCGGGCCTCAAGCTGTGCAGATTGTTTTCGTCAGAGCTGGGGTTCCGACTAAGAGCATCGGCCACTACATTTGATTTTCCTGGATGGTAATGGATACCAACATCATAATCTTTTACCAATTCCAACCAGTGTCGTTGCCGTAAATTTAGTTCTGGCTGCGTGAAAATATATTTGAGACTTTTGTGATCCGTATATATTTCACATCGATTCCCAAGTAAGAAATGCCTCCATTCCTTGAGTGCATGAATAATTGCTGCCATTTCTAAGTCATGAGTGGGATAGTTTTCCTCATGCTTGCGAAGTTTCCTTGAAGCGCAGGCGACGACCTTGCCTTCCTGCATCAACACGCATCCGAGACCCTTTCTGGACGCGTCACAATATACTTCAAAATTCTTGTGTATGTCGGGTACAATTAATACCGATGCTGTCGTTAACTTCCGCTTTAGCTCTTGGAAACTTTTCTCGCAGGCTTCTGTCCATTCAAACTTCTTATCTTTCTTGAGCAACTGTGTCATAGGCTTGGCTATGGTGGAGAATCCTTCAATAAATCTGCGGTAATATCCTGCCATTCCCAAGAAACTCCGTATGTCCGTTACGCTGGCTGGTGACTTCCAGCCAAGTACGGCCTTGACTTTCTCTGGGTCCACCGCGATACCGTCTTGGGTCAGCACGTGGCCTAGAAAGCCTACTTGTCTTAGCCAAAATTCGCACTTGCTGAACTTGGCATACAATTGGTGTTTTCTGAGCTCTCTTAGCACAATCCTGAGATGTTCTGCGTGCTCTTCTGGTGTCTTGGAGTATACCAGAATATCATCGATGAATACCACGACGAACTTGTCCATAAACTTCATAAATACTTTGTTCATGAGGTGAACAAAATATGCTGGGGCGTTAGTTAATCCAAATGGCATCACTGTGAACTCGTACAGTCCATATCTGGAGGTGAAGGCTGTTTTGGGGATATCTTCCGCTCGTACCTTCAATTGATGGTATCCTGACCTTAAGTCAATTTTTGAGAATACCTTGGCCTGAGCGAGTTGATCAAACAAATCGTTTATCCTTGGCATCGGGTATTTGTTTTTGACTGTGACCATGTTAAGTGCTCGATAGTCAATACACAATCTCAGCGTTCCATCCTTCTTTTTGGCAAATAAAATTGGTGATCCCCAAGGTGAGGAGCTGGCTCGAATGTATCCCTTGTCCAGTAATTCCTTTATTTGTTTCTTCAACTCGATCAACTCGGATGGTGCCATTCTGTATGGTTTCTTGTATATGGGGGTGGTTCCTGGTGCGAGCTCAATGCTGAATTCTATCTCTCGGTCTGGTGGCATGCCTGGTAGCTCTTCAGGGAATACATCTGGAAATTCACACACTACTGGAACCTTGTTTAGCTCAGAAACGTCCACCTTATTTAATCTCGGTTGCCGGGGTATTTTTCCTTCCTTGGCTGATACTCTTATGGTCTTCCCTTGGTGGTGTGTGAGAATTACGGTCCTGTTGAAATAGTCGATAAACCCCTTGTTGGTGGTTAGCCAATCCATCCCTAGGATGACATCTAGTCCTTTATTTTCCAACACAATAAGATTTGCGTGAAACTCCAATCCTTCGAACTCAATGACCACATTCTGACAGTAATTCTGAGTAACTTGCTGAATCCCAGGGGACTTGATGATCATGGATTTCTCCAAATGAAGCATCAAAAAATTATTTTGCAAAGCAAAATTTTTTGAAATGAAAGAGTGAGAAGCTCCAGAATCAAACAAAACCATTGCAGGTATTGTGTTGACAGGAAACGTACCGAGTACGATATCCGGAGCATTTTGTGCCTCCTCTTTGGTTATGTGATTCAGATGACCCTTCCTATGGTTATTGTTGGGATTGAAATTGTTTCGCTTGGGCGCGGAATTGTTGCCGCCGTTGTTCGGCTTTGGGGTTGAGTTCCTTGGCTTGGGGCACTGTTTGGCATAGTGCCCTTCTTCTCCACAAGCGTAACAAGTAACGCCGGGGCGATAGGTGAATTCCTTGTCCCTTGCATGAAAATTCTTGATTGGGCGTGAGACATTGGATGAGGATTTGTGTGTCCCACCCTTTTGAAAATCTGTCCTGCTTCGGTGATTGCGAGCATGGTTAGTCTGGTCCCTTTTTCGCTTGCGGATATCTTCCAGACTGCGTCTCTCATTTTCCAGAGTAATGGCTCTGTCCACCAGTGTTTTAAAATCAGGAAAGGTGTGCACGACCAGTTGGCATTTAAGCGCGGGCGCCAGACCGTCAAGGAATTTCTCCATCTTCTTGATTTCAGTCATACGCTCTTCACTGGCGTAGTGGGACAATAGAGTAAATTGACTGTTGTAATCTGACACTGTCATGTTCCTTTGTTTGAGGTCATCGAACTCTCTCTTCTTGATTTTCATAATACTCTTAGGAATGTGTGCACCACGGAAACCTTCCTTGAAATCATCCCAGGTTATGTCATTTTCGTTGGGATGCATGTGCAGAAAATTCTCCCACCACGATGCGGTTGCTCCTGTGAGATAGTGCGGAGCATACAATACCTTTTCGGGGTCTGAACATTTTGCAATAATTAATTTTCTCTCCATATCTCGAAGCCAGTCCTTGGCTTCAAGAGGTTTGTCAGTGTGAGAAAATATTTGAGGACGTGTCTTCTGTAGCTCAGATAACTTGGAATGCTGCTGATACTGTCCATGGTGACTTCCCATGTTGATGACTTGGTTCATCATTTCCCGATGTTGTTGCTGACTCTGCTCATAAAGGCGGCACATTTGTGAAAGTGCCGATTCACTGCCCTGTTGGCTTGACTGTCCCTGAGTGAACTCGTTGCTGGGTTGTGCATCATAATTTTCCTCTGGTGGAGTTGGCATGGAGCGAGTCCAAGGACGAGACATTTTTCACTCTGGGGAAATATTTTTTTGCAAAACTCATAAGAAAAGCGGAAAGAGTCGCAAAAACAATTCCAAAAAAAAGGAAAAAGCATAAAGCTGGCAAATAAAACTAAATAACCCAGCTTACTTAAGAAAAACAAATCGACTTGCGCACGGAGAAGGACTGCTCATTACATATCTTACACGCGGGCGGTAATTATACAATACATCACTCAGGACATGCGTACATAATCCTGACATGTTATTTACGCTAGTGCACTTCTCCAGATCCTACATGATGCGCAAATAGGCTACTTCTCACAACCTATGTACATATCTTACAAAGCGGTACATTACATGGCAGCTAAGCGTACTCAGGCAGAGATGTTGACGACCCCCTTTGCCCTGCCGAGGGTGAGGCGTAGCGAGGTTGGGGACTCGACTTCCTCCTCGCTAATGGGCTCCATACGTGTAGTGTTGCGCAGAGTGGACGGAGTGGTTGCCAGGGGCGGAGCTATACGTACAGGAGTGGGCGCGAAGGGTGGTGCAGTGCGCGCTGGAGTGGGTGCAATGACTTGGTTGAATTCTTCGGTAGAAGGCAGGCGACGAGTAGGCGTATAAGATGCTGAGGACGAGACCAAAGTCAGTGGAGGTGCGATGGGTAGGAGCTCCCTCCTGTTGGCAGCACAGCCATGAACTGAGTCCATGCGGGCAGCCACGAAGTCGTCCGCCAGGTTGTCGAAGGCTGCCTCCAGGGCCCGGAGATACTCAATGAGCATCTCAAAAGCCTCATCTCGTTCTCCTCTGGGGCAGGAGTATGCGTAGTGACAGGTGTAAGGCACATGGCATGGAAGATAGCGGTAGCGACGAGTCTTCATCGCGGGAAGGACATCCCTGAGGCGAGCTATCGCCTCACGGGCTGCCATCTGCATAGCATGCCTCTCCGTAGGCATGGCTCTTCCCACGAACCGGAAGCGGCGTAACTCACCACGCCCTCCCTTGAACTGCACCACAGCCTGGTGCATAGTCAGACTGTCGTTGACTCGATGCTGGCAGAGTGTGAAGACTGGGCGCACGGATGGCCCCATCGCGACCTGAACAATGAAGGAAAGAAGCTTGACGAACCCATCGGGCACGTTGGCGAAGGTCTGAGACTCGCAGCTGTTGTCGGCCATCTACAAAAGTAGGCAAAACTTCTGCATGGTTAGATCATAAATTTATGCTGACTGACAGAAAATGACTACAATCAAGAAAAATATGAAAAGGCTCAATCATGCTAATAACCAATTAGCGATCGCACCTAGTGGCTTCCTACAGTCAGCCTGGCTCTGGTACCAAGCTTGTCACGACCGGTTTTCCAATAAAAATATTTATTGAGAAACCAATCTTTTGAGTCCAGTATGAGAGAAATCCTCCTCACTGGTAGACAAATTCTTGATACAATAAGCCAGTAGCATAAAATATATTACAGGGTCGAACTACGGTTGCTCAACCAAATTATTACAAGCACGCCAATAATTATACATAATGGCGGACATGACACAGTGGTGTGGAGGCATACTACTGACTTGAGGATAGGGCGGCGGTGGAGAAACATAGCGGGGAGAGAAATACAAGACTCTAAGTCTGTCATCTCATCGAGCGTCGAGGTGAGGCTCGATGAATTTATTTGGTAGCGGAAGCGGATACAAAACAGTGACCAAATCCAAGGTCGCACGAGACTGACTGGGACTCCTCTAGGTGTCGGACTCGCTATCAAACTCTTCATCCATGAGATCGTCTTCGTCAGCATCTGGCCAAATCAACAAGCCAGTGAGTACTTTGAAAGTACTCGCAAGACAGTTCGGATGTAAGATATAACAAATGCATGCATGGATGCGTCATGAATAATTCACCAATGTACATTCAAAAATTAGCATAACAAGGTAAGTAAAAGGGAAACGGCGGTAGTCCGCCTGAAATCCCAACAAAACATAAATGAATACCGATCGGGTGTCTGAAGCGACGCCTCGAAAGGTGAATAAATAAATAAAAGGAAATGATGCCACAGTCGGGCGTCTTAGCGACACCACATAAAGGGCTTTAAAAGAAATGCCACAATCGGACGTCGGGGCGACATCATAGAAAGAGCTTTAAAAGAAATGCCATAGTCGGACGTCGGGAC
>NC_057795.1:364338449-364382660 GCF_018294505.1 Triticum aestivum | reverse complement strand
AAAAGAAATGCCACAGTCGGACGTCGGGGCGACATCACAGAAAGGGCTTTAAAAGAAATGCCACAGTCGGGCGTCTTAGCGACACCACATAAAGGGCTTTAAAAGAAATGCCACAGTCGGGCGTCTTAGCGACACCACATAAAAGGGCTTGAAAAGAAAGTAAAATACAACAATGCCACAGTCAGACGTCTGAGCGACATTGCAGAAAGGGCTTTTATTCACAAGTAAATAATACTCATAATAAACATTTAATTCATGAGAATAAATGGGTTAGTCCATCCACAGGAATAATCATTTAACCGGACTTAGCACTCATGCGATTCACCGGAGTCTCTGTCATCAAAACTGACATTTGATCAGGATAAGATAATATCGATCTAGGACATGGAATAGATGATTTGGAGGAATATATGACTCTGCAGAGTTTGTACAAAATTTTTCCCAGAGCCAACGGATTTCCGTAGTCACGAAGGACTAGTTCCGTTTACGGTATTTCGGAAGAAAACACAGCTAACCAGTACACACCCATCCTACCTCTCGATACTAGGAATCACCCTAGACATCGTCCAAGAAAAACTTTTGAGGCGGGGAGATCACAATCTCGAATAGCATGGGATCAAATTTATGTACGCGCGCTCTAAGGGGTGCCCCCCTCTCGGTCCCAACCGGAAACACCCATGCCCCCTGACCGGATGACTGGCTTTAATCTAGGGCCATGGAACCATCATCACGGCCTCTCCTTTTGGTGTGTACCAGAAAAGCGGTTTGCAACTTACTAAACCATATTCCTTGCGGAAAACATGTGGTAGTACAGGGAAGGAAATGAGAGGAACTGGACCGATACGGTTTGACACTGAAGTCACATAGTCTGGCATAAGACTGGCATGCTACGACACTGCCATCTTACCCATCCTCATGCCAACACATGGCCATTCATACTCACATCCATCCACTTATGGATCATCGAACTCACTTACCTCAACATTTCATAAAATTACGTTCATCGATATGCTCATCAACATGCCATGAAACTAACTAAATGCAAAACATGCCAAGACACTCATCATATCAAAAGTTCAAACATGCTTGCCTGGTTCAGAGTAGTCGGAGCCTAGCTCGGTGAAGTTTGCGGCTCCGTCACCTCCTTCGGTATCTACGGTATAAAGAAAATATGTGCGCTATCGTAAATACCAAGGGGTGCACAAAAAGTATTCCAAATATTTTTCAAATAAATCTGATAAAAAACTAGACAAAATTTTAAAGAGAACAGAAAAAGAATCAATCAAAAATACCTTTCTGTTTAAAAGTTATAAAGGTTTTTGTCCAGGGACTCATCTGTAATGAAACAAAAAGTTCCCAGGGGCTAGCTTATAAAAACAGAAAACGTTCCAGTGTTGAATACGCCAGCCCAGAGGGGAAAGCGCATTTTGCCCGAAGGCGCTTCCAGAAAACGATTCAATAGAGAGGGCAGAGAGGCTGACGGTGGGGTACCACTCGTCAGGTTTAAACTTTCAAAAGGGGGGGGGGACGAAGCTCGTCGGCGCCCGAGAGCCGCGGTGGTCGCCGGCGGCGATCCACGGCGAGGCAGGGGGATCGGAGGGTACCTCCGAGTTCAGGGCACCCTTCCGCGTCGGTTGGTGGTGGTGGTGGTCGCCGGCGAGTACCACGTCGACGGCGAGCTTTGCTCCGGCGGACGGCGGCTCGGGTGGTCGAGGGACTCGTCGGAGAGGGCTGCGGAGATCAAATTGAGGAGGGGGCTAGGCTCCTGGTAGCTAGAGGGAGTAATTGACGGGGTTAGAGCGCCGGAGATGGCCTCACCGGAGCGAATCGTGGTGGAGGCCGAGGCGGATCGGGGCGGCCGGAGTTGGGGGAGGAGACCTCCTCGAGGTCCTCCTAGTGGCCTGGCGGGGCGTTGGTGAGGAGTGGTGATGATGCGTGCACGAGGGTGAGCTCGGGGGCCCTTTATATAGGCGGTCCGAGGCGGTGGCTATGAACGGGGGTCTCCGGTGATGATTACGGCGGCGCAGGGCTTGGTCGGGGTAATTAGGACGTTGGGCGTCATCGTGGAGGTCCACGGTTCCGTTTTGGTGCTAATCGAGTTGGAGTTTGGTGCTTTGGGGGTGAGTTCGACAGAACGGGGCGGCGCGGGCCCGTCGGCGGCAGGGAGCGCGTCCCGTGCTTGCCGGCCACGGTGGCGGTGCCACGGGCGTGCGCTGGCACGCATGAGGCCACGCGGAGAGCAGAGGAGCGATGGGCGGCGTGTAACGGCGTTGAGCCGCCGTTCTTGTCCCCTGTCGGCTGTAACGGGGTCTCGGCCGCCGCAAGACACGCCGGCGCGGGCGGCCAGGGGCGCCACTGACGCCGGGAAGACGCCAAGCGCACGTGCGGGATGCTCCAGACAGGAGGAAGAGGCGGTGAGGAACGTGCCAAGGGCACTGTGGGCATGTGACTGAACCTCTGTCGAAGATCGACACTGAACTCTGAATCTTTCTGAATTTTGAACAGCAACAGTGCATGCAAGGTTTTCGACAGAATGAAGTTGGCCTCTGGTGATTTTTCCTTGAGCTGATTTTTGGTGGAGTGGCTTCTCATTGCTCCAGTAGGCTGCATGATTTTTGGTGGAATTTTTGGAGGAATGTAGATATGAATTTCATCAAATTTGGCAAATCTGGTCCAAACTTGCAGAGACTGAATTTTGAAAAATTTGAAAAGAGGAGGAGTGGATCAAGATGGTTCTGGGTTGTGGGTACAAAGGACTATCCAGGAGAGTTGGTTTGGGATAAAAACTCAAAGGCAAAGTGGTACTTGCTTTGAAAATCACTAAGGCTCAAAATAATTTACAGAATTGATTTGAGAGGAAAAATAATTAGAATAAAATCCAAAACTTGCTTGGATTAGTTGGGACAGAGAACTTAGGCTGATTACCAAGAGTAGGGGAGGTTTTGAAGGGGTTTTACCACATGGGCAAAAATGCCAAGTCATGGGTGGTTTCCAAGATATGAAAATCCCCAAATTTTCATAGAGTTTCTTTTTAAAAGAAAAACAAATTAAACTCCCAAAATAAATTTGAGAGGGAACCAACAGAGAAGAAGTTTCAAAAGATCAAACACCATAGCTTGAATAAAAAAATAAAAACCTTGCCAAAGAAAAGGAAGTTTTTAAGAGGAAGGTTTTCTGGATTTTTTTTAAATGGCCTCTTTTCAAAAACCAAAAAGTTTTTGATAAAAACCAAATTAAAATTTTGGAGTGTCACACTTATACCACTTATAAAATCGATAGTTTCATCAAAACTAGCAAAACAATGCATCAAAACAGAATATGTCTTAAATAGGACAGTCTGTAGCAATCCAAACATCTACCATAATTCTGTAACTCCAAAAATTCTATAAAATTAGGACAGAATAAAAAAAATTCATAGCAGTACTTTGTAAAAAAATCAAAAACATTCGATGTTCCAGTAAAAAATGAAAATGCACGCACTTCAGCCAAAGTTCCTGTTTTTGTACGGCACATACCAAAGAAGCAATCAACTCATCCTAAATGCAAATCTTGTCACATTATTTTTATAATACAATAGATTTGTATAAGGGGATAATTATTTTTGTTGAAAAGTTTCTATAATTCATGATTTGCAAAGTTTCCATGGGCATGAACAAAGTTCAAGGAGCTCCCCCACTTCAACGGTGCTCGTCCTTCTTACTTTTACTTTTCTTTTTGAAAAGTTTTAGGTTCCCCACTTTATTTTTTGTTTAAACTTTTTAAAAGCACTCAACAGAAATAAATGACTCTCTGAAACTTTAGGGTTGTCTCCCTGGCACCGCTTTCTTTAAAGCCATTAATCTAGGCATATAGTGCTCAAGTAATGGATCCACCGGGATCCCAAGGTATATCAAAGCCAATTTTAATTAACAATGATTTGTTTTTTAGTAATGAGCACAAAGTAACATATATCATGCAACAACGAAGTCTAACTCTCTTCCTATGCATCGGCATGTCATAAAAGAACAATTCACGCACATCAAGTAAAGGCCAATACATATCATAAATAGTTTCTTGCAATTTTATCGTATTATAAACATAGAGTGGTGGAGATGTAGTTCCTCTCTCATAATAATTGCAAGTAGGAGCAGATAGCACATGCATATTATATCTATCAAAATCATCATGTGTAGTAGTAAAACGCAACCCATCAATATAATCCTTAATAAGAGCAAATTTCTCTGATTTAGTGTAGTTGGGAGAATTCAAAAAGATAATAGGACTTCCATCTTTGGTGCAATAGCAACAATTTCATGTTTAACATAAGGAACTATAGCAAGTTCATCTCCATTAGCATAATTCATATTGTCATCATGGCCACAAGCATAGCAAGCATCAATTTCATCAAAAAGGAATATTTCAAACGAATCCAAGCGATCATGACATTCATCCTTCAGTAAGCACGAAGGGAAAAAATGTATGAGTTGAAGAGTTACTCCCATTAGAAGGTGGGTACGGGAAGCTAATCCACTCTTTCTCCTTTTGTTCTTCGCTCTCCTCGTCATCTTTTTCATCTAATGAGCTCACAGTGTCATAAATTTCTTCTTCCATAGATTCCTGCAAAATATTAGTCTCTTCTTGGATAGCAGAGACTTTTTCAATAAACTCATTAATATAAGCACTAGAAGCATAGTTATCATCGCAATATTTAAGTATGACAAAATTTTCAGATTCGTAAAGAGTAGTACCATACTTTTCAAGCAAAGAAGCAATTTCATAAGCACCCTTAAAAGCAACAAATTCTTCAATTTGTTCAACCTCATAGTAATTATAAACACCCTTAGCATAAGAAGATATAATTCCATTATCACTAAACTCGCATTGGTAGGGAAGGTGTTTCTTAGGGTCTTCAGAACAGCAAGTAAAATCATGTATTTCGCATAAATTCCAAGCATAGCAATTCATAGTATTAATATGATGCCATAAAAGTTTCCCCTTTTGAGATAAGTGGTGCCGCACATAATAAGCATGCTCATCTAATGATTTTCCCTCAACTAAGCTAGTTGGGGTTTCAGCACGAGCACAAAGGGATCAAAGATGATCCAAGTAGAAAGCTTCAGCAGTGTAGTAGATTTTGGGTGGTTCTTCAACCATTGGTGTAGTAGGTACAACTAATTTTTTTTGGTATTTTGCGTTTCCTACCCATAACTAAAGATAGAAAACAAGAGCACCAAAATAAAATCTACTTAGTGATAAAGCAAACAAGCACATACGAGAATATTCACCCCATGCTATTGCTCCCCGACAATGGCGCCTGAAAAAGGTCTTGATAACCCACAAGTATAGGGGATCAATTGTAGCATTTCTCGATAAGTAAGAGCGTCGAACCCAACGAGGAGCTAAAGGTAGAATAAATATTCCCTCAAGTTCTATCGACCACCGATACAACTCTACGCACGCTTAACATTTGCTCTACCTAGAACAAGTATGAAACTAGAAGTACTTTGTAGGTGTTGTGGGATAGGTTTGCAAGATAATAAAGAGCACATAAATAAAAGGTAGGGACTGTTTAGATAAAGAAACAACTAAACTAGTTTTAGTAGAGAGCTTTTTGTCACAAGAAAGTTATTTGTCCCTAGGCAATCAATAACTAGACGGTAATCATTATTGCAATTTTATATGAGGGAGAGGCATAAGCTAACATACTTTATCTACTTGGATCAACACTTATGATTGGAACTCTAGCAAGCATCTACAACTACTAAAGGTCATTAAGGTAAAACCCAACCATAGTATTAAAGTATCAAGTCCTCTTAACTCCCATACGCAAACAACCTACTTACTCGGGTTTGTGCTTCTGTCACTCACGCCACCCACCATAAGCAAATCATGAACATATTGCAAACCCTACAGCGGGGATCCCTCACGCTCGCACGACATGGAGAGCACCATAGGATAGCACCAATAATAAAACATGCAACTCAAACCAATCGTGGTCATCAATTAACCCATAGGACAAAATGGATCTACTCAAACATCATAGGATAGCCATACATCATTGGGAAATAATATATAGCATTGAGCACCATGTTTAAGATGAGATTACAGTTGGGAGAAGAGGTGTTACACCGTTGCATATAGGGGGAGAGAGTTGGTGGTGATGGCGGTGAAGTTGTTGGTGTAGATCGTCGTCACGATGATGGCCCCAGCGGCGTTCCGGTGCCACTTGGGGAGAGGGGGGAAGAGACCCCCTCCTTCTTCTTATTCCTTAGCCTCCCCAAATATGGAAGGAGGGTTTCCCCTCTGGTCCTTGGCCTCCATGGCGGCGGAGGAGCGGGAGTCCCTCCGAGATTGGATCTCTCTCTCTCTCTCTATTTCCTTCTGTTTCTGCGTAACTCCGATTAAGCTGAAATTTCAACACGATTTTTATCCGGATATTAGCTTTCTTGCGGCAGAAGAAGGGCACCAACTGCCTTATGGGGTGACCACAAGGGTCTAGGACAAGCCCTACCCCCTGGGGCGCGCCCCTGGGGCTTGTGGGCCCCTCGTGCATCGTCTCGCGTTGATTCTTTTTCCCAAAAATCACATATATTCCAAAAAAATCTGTGTAAGTTTTTATCGCGTTTGGACTTTGTTTGATATGTATTTTCTACGGAATAAAATGCAACAAACAGGAACTAGCACTAGGCACAGGATCAATAGGTTAGTCCCAAACATAATATAAAAAGTTGCCAAAAGTATATGAAAGTTGTAGGATATTGGCATGAAACAATAAAAAATTATAGATATGACGGAGACGTTATTGGGGAATGTATAATGCAATTTCAAAAAAAAATCCTATGCTCACACAAGATCTATCTAGGAGATGCATAGCAACGATAGGGGGAGAGTGTGTCTACGTACCCTCATAGACCGAAAGCGGAAGCGTTTGACAACGTGGTTGATGTAGTCAAACTTCTTCTAGCTCCGACCGATCAAGTACCAAACGTATGGCACCTCCGAGTTCTGCACACGTTCAGCATGATGACGTCCCTTGTCCTCTTGATCCAGCAAGGTGTCGAGGAAGTAGATGAGTTTCATTAGCACGACGGCATGGTGATGGTGATGGTGAAGTAATCCACGCAGGGCTTCGCCTAAGCACTATGAAGATATGACCGGGGGTGCCGCACATGGCTAACAGTTGTTGTTCTATGTTGTAGGCGCCACCTCCCCATATATATATAGGTTAGAGGGGAGGGGAGGCAGCTGTCGGTGTCAATACCGGTGGATCTCGGGTAGGGGGTCCCGAACTGTGCGTCCGAGGCTAATGGTAACAGGAGGCAGGGGACACGATGTTTACCCAGGTTCGGGCCCTCTCGATGGAGGTAATACCCTACTTCCTGCTTGATTGATCTTGATGATATGAGTATTACAAGAGTTGATCTACCACAAGATCGACGAGGCTAAACCCTAGAAGCTAGCCTATGATTATGATTGTCCTTGTCCTACGGACTAAACCCTCCGGTTTATATAGACACCGGAGGGGGCTAGGGTTACACAGAGTCGGTTACAGAGAAGGAGATCTACACATTCGAATCACCAAGCTTGCCTTCCATGCAAAGGAGAGTCCCATCCGCACACGGGATGAAGTCTTCAATCTTGTATCTTCATAGTCCAACAGTCTGGCCAAAGTATATAGTCCGGCTGTCCGAGGACCCCCTAATCCAGGACTCCCTTAGTAGCCCCTGAACCAGGCTTCAATGATGATGAGTCCGGCGCGCAAATTGTCTTTGGCATTGCAAGGCGGGTTCCTTCTCTGAATACTCCATAGAAGATCTTGAATAAAAGGATCATGTCCAGCTCTGCAAAATAATTTCCACATACCACCATAGAGAGTATAATTTTTCATGAATCGAATCTGCTGGCAATTTTCCATGATATCATACCGCAGCCCGGTCATTATTCGAACCATTTTTTTCCAGCCTGCTACTGCACGTATTGGAAGGCAGTTTTATTGGCACGTCTTGTCGAAGCAGAGATTGTGTCCCCTTATCACGGGATTCTCATCAATACGGGTGTTGGTAACCCAACCGCGACATTGATGCAGTGCTTGGGAAATAAGCGAGTTTTATCGGGCAAGTGGGGAGGCGCACAGTTTCTACCACCTTTATAAAGAGATAAGGATCCCTCTGTTTCACCCACGCCCTCTTCTCCCTCTGCTCATCCATTCTCACACGCTCGAGCTCTAGCGCCCAAGCCCTCACTTTCTCCGCAAAGTCATTCAAGCATGTCTGGAGCAGGAGGCAAGTGGATGGCCTCCTCCGTCACGGAGGAGGACATAACAAAGCTACGGGAGGCTGGATACATGGCTGCAAATATTGCGCACATGCTTCCGGCTGAGGGGCAGATCATCCCCACCCCGAAACCTTGGGAGAGGGTCGTGTTCCTCCCTCATTTCATCCGCTGGCTGGGATTTCCCCTCCACCCATTCGTCTGCGGGCTCATGTTTTACTATGGGCTCGATTTTCATGATCTGGCCCCCAACTTCATCCTCAACATCTCGGCGTTCATCGTCGTGTGCGAGGCTTTCCTTCGTATCCCGCCCCACTTCGGGCTATGGCTGAAGACCTTCAACGTAAAGCCAAAGGTGGTGGGCGGCCAACGAGCGGAGTGCGGGGGCGCCATGGTGGGCAAGATGCCCAACATCGCTTGGCCCGAGGGCTCCTTCGTGGAGACAGTAAAGAGGTGGCAATCGGGGTGGTTCTACATCACCGAGCCCCGTAACGCCAACTGGGCAACAGCCCCTGAATTTTGATCCGAAACCCCTATGTGGCTCACCTCCTGGAAAGAGAAGGTATTAGCCTGGGGGTCCGTGGCGGAGCTGTCCGGACTTTAGAACAGTGTCCAGAATATGGTAAGCAAGAAGATCAAGCTTGTCAACATAGTACAAGTCATGCTCCTCCGCCGGATCCTTCTGTGCCAATGACGGGTTTGCAATCTGTGGGAGTTCGACCCAGCCGAACACCAGACACTACGAGAGCTCTTCTGCATGACGCACGAAGACGTCTGGAAATTGTTGTTCAAGACCAACGAGGTACCCCCACCCATAACCGAAGATCGCGGACTCAGCGCTAAGCGCCTCACCAATCCGGTAAGTTCATATATTTCATAGGGTGCGCCTTTCATCAGCACATCTGGAGGAGGATCCTAAGCTTTTCACACGGCTTCCGCAGGATTGGGTAGCAGTGGCAAAGCGGATCGACTGCCCGGCTCCATTACAGGAAGATCCAGAATCGGAGCTTCTAATGAAGATGTTGTTTCCGGCGCCTTATGAGGTGCCGGAGAAGAAGGCCAAGAAGGCGGCCACGGGGACCAGGAAAGGTCTCCGGCGCAGGGTCGTATTAGACTCGTCGTCCGGGGACACCGAGGTGCATTCCTCCCATGATGATGAGGAGGAAGAAGAGACCCCCTCCCCCAACCGGGGAGGATAAGAAGAGGAAGGCCGCCCCACAGGGGGAGGCCAGATTGTCCAAGAAGGGAAGGACATCCCTTCCGGACCACTCCAGCACGGCCGCCTACAACGACAAGGAGTGGTTGCCTAGGGACAAGCCCCTGGCGAAGTCGTAAGTATTCATACTCCATAGTACTTTCAATGTGTTTTAGCTTCATTGCTTGTTATAATGCCGAGCATGCATATGCAGTCCGGCCAAGTCCCACATCAAGGTATCCTCTTCGGATGGGTCTTTGAGTCAATTGGAGATGAATAGCTATTCACTCCTAACGGCTACCTCCCCCCGGCCCACGGACGACACCGAGGTGTTGTCCTAGAGGATACCAGAGCAGGGGGTGAAGGTTTTGGTGATGCCCCAAGGCGAAATCCCAGACGCCGGGCACATGGGGGGAAAGACCCCATCGATTCTACTAACGGGAGCCACAGAAAGTCCGGCCCCTAGCCGGACACTGTGCCGGTACCTCCAATGGTTCCGAATTCAAGTAGGCATCCCCTCGCTAAGGAGGGCGAGCCGCCTGTGCCGATGACCTCTGTCCAACTAGAGGCATCAGACGATTTACTGGAAGTGCTTCGCAGCGCTTCCATTGACGAAGAGCATCGCACTCTTATGAGTACGGTGATTGAGAAGGTTCGGTCCGCCAAAAGCGGATTGATCGAAGCCTGCGCCAGCCTCCTAACAGGCTTTGAGGTAGGTAACAAAAGTGTAAGAAAATATCACATTATAGAAAGTAGCCCCTGATGCTCTGTTTGGTGTTCGGATAGAAAAGCCAAACGGAGGGTCAATTATTATCCACATGAGTCTAATAGAAAATGTCCATGTGAATAAGCAGGCATCACTGCTGGCCGCTGCCGCCCGTACTGTGGAGGTTGCCAGACTGAAGCGGGACCTGGGGCGGGCCGAGGAAGAGCTCAACCTCATAAAGAGGCAGCTCGAGGAAAACAAAGGTAAGTGATACCCCGTCCGTGTGTTATATAAGGGAAAAATCATTGATGCTAACAGAAGCATCATTAATTTGAATAGGGGCAGACCGAAGTGGCGGCCCTTAAGAAAGCATTGTCCGAGGCCGAAGACAAGGCGGCCAAGGAGCGCACCAAGCGTGAGAAACAAGAGGCCCGGGTTAGTGAGGTCCAGTAAGAGCTCCAGGACTTTGTCAAAAAAATTGAGTCCTCGGAGCGTGACTCCAAGACGCAAGAGTCTGAGCTTGCGAAGGCCCTCCAGAGCGTGCAAGACGCCAAGGCCGAAGCCCAAACGGCAGTCCAAGAGATTCAGGTAGCCAAGAAGATAGCGGTGGGTAAGGCATTCATTATGCAAAGCAAGCATGTAAAGGAGACTTTCCTTTTACTTACCCGAATTCGGAGCTCTCCAGGAGCGTTCGCAGATCTGCCATGTAGCATATCGGATGCCACGAAGTTCTACTGTGCCGAAGAAGGGAGCTCGATGGAGAACTTGTTCTGGTCTCAATATACTGGGACCGAACATCCGATGCCCTTGAGTGACCAGCTGAAGCAACTGGTCGAACTGCACAAGGCGGCCGAACTGGCCATGAAGGACTTCATAGTCCGGTTGTGGCCTGGCGAGCCCCTGCCTAGCAGCTACTTCGGCCTTGTAAAGTGGATGGTAAATGCCTGTCCACGGCTTGAAGTCATTAAGCGGTCCGTCTGCATTGAAGGTGCCCGTCGGGCCTTCGCCCGCACGAAAGTGCATTGGGCGAAGATGGATGCCGAGAAGCTAGTGACGGAGGGGCCACCGAAGGGCAAGGCACACCGCTACCCCGAGAAGTACTATGACGGTGTTATGAAAGGCGCCCGCCTTGTGTCGAAGGAATGTGCCAAGGATGTAATATTTGAATAAACGTATTATGTCATCCTATAATATGAAGCCGAGTTCTTGTGTGCTATATAACGCTTGTTGATTTAAAATATTACCTTCTGTGCGGCCGTTTATAAAAATCTGAAAGTTGGCTAGTCATCGGCTTCTGAACCCGTGTAACTAGTACTAGGGTGTTCGGGATAAACCTAAACACTCTTTATCGAAATTTTTGGTCCTTTAAGGAGGTGTTTAGCGCAGCGAACAAGGCAATCGGACTATACGGCTTTATCACTCTCACTTAGCCATAGAAGTCTACAATTTTAAATTTTGGCGAAGCCCCTGGTATTCGGAAGGCCAAACTTGGGGTGCTATACACGCCTAATCGGACAAGGCCGATACCTTGCCCGAAGCGGAAAAATCTTTAGGGATTTGAGACCTCTCGAATAGCGACCAACTCTCGCCGCATCATGACAGTCAGTTTTCAGCTTTCTCTACTAAGGTGCTCGTTCGGAAGAACTGGGACACAATCGCAGTAGTTCTCCCTGTGCTACCTTAGCTGATATTGTGGAACGTAAGGCACCAAAACAAGGGAGCCGGGCAAACCCAACTATTGACTCAAGACATGATTCGGAGCTGATGCATATAATGCTATAAGTTCGGGGTGCCGCACTGTCGAAAGTGTTCGGACTTTTCTTGCCGCGTAATGGGGTACATTGAAGCCCCTGGCGAACTGAACGTACCAAAGTGTACGAGTACAATTTGTTTTAAATAAGCAGTCAATAAAAAGGACAAAGGAAATGTAATAATAAGCTGACGATGTATGTTTTTTCCACTATTATTTGAATAATATGTCGAGGCGTATGTATACAAGTAATGCAATAAGCAAAAATAGGACTATTGGACATGTCCAAACCAATGGCAGGCTGCGTGTGGGTATGTAAAATAGGTATAACGATCGTTATCAGAGACCACCTGGATATTCCCTTGTACGTCAAGGCCTCTTGCCTCCTTGGTTGTTCCTTCCCGTGATGAGTCCGATGATCAGGCTATCAGAAAGGGCTTCCCGTAAGTAGGGTCCTGAAAAGAAAGAAGATGATGAAGGTATACGGGTCCCCTGGCGGTTGAGCCGCACTGTGGACCGCATCGTAGACGTGCCTCCACCTATGCCCCTGGTATTTTGAGTGCGTAGTTATGTACGCGCGGCACAAATTTCTCCGCTTGACTGGGACTAGGACAGAGGCTAAATTGCTAGTCGAGCTCTGGACGTGCCGGACGATCCTGTTGCAGCGTACTCCGGACACGCTTAACAGTGTCCAAGGGCTTTATCGCCGAGTTGGCGGTCTGCCTAAGAAGGCTGCTTTGTACTTCTGCTGCGAGGGTTGCAGTGTGCTCCTCCGTACGGAGAGAGCGGTCTGTGTTTCCATTGACTGTTATAACCCCGCGAGGTCCTCGCATCTTGAGCTTGAGGTATGCATAGTGTGGCACTGCATTGAATCGAGCAAATGCGGTTTGTCCTAGTAGTGCATGATAGCGACTATGGAAGGGGACGATATCGAAGATTAACTCCTTGCTTTGGAAGTTGTCCGGAGATCCGAAGACCACTTCCAGTGTTATTGAGCCCGTACAACAGGCCTCTACACCTGGGTTACACCCTTAAAGGTGGTTTTGGTGGGTTTGATCCTTGAGGGATCGATGCCCATTTTGCGCACTGTATCCTGATAAAGTAGGTTCAGGCTACTGACACCGTCCATGAGGACTCGCGTGAGATGGAATCCGTCAATGATGGGGTCGAGGACCAATGTGGCTGAACCGCCATGATGGATACTGGTAGGATGGTCCCTGCGATCGAAAGTGACCGGACAGGACGACCATGGGTTGAACTTTAGGGCGACTAGCTCCATCGTGTAGACATCCCTTAGTGCACGCTTCCGTTCCCGCTTGGGAATGTGGGTGGCGTAGATCATGTTTACCGTTTTCACTTGGGGAGGAAATTTCTTCTGTCCCCCTGTGTTCGGCGTCCGGGGCTCCTCGTCGTCATCGCTATGCAGCCCCTTTTCCTTGTTTTTGGCATTCAACTTGCTGGCCTGTTTGAACACCCAACATTCTCTGTTGGTGTGGTTGGCTGGTTTATCAGGGGTGCCGTGAATTTGACACAAGTGATCGAGTATGCAGTCCAGACTAGACGAACCCGGATTGTTTCCTTTAAATGACTTTTTCTGCTGACCAGACTTGGAGCCACTGAATCCGGCATTAACTGCCGTGTCTTCGGCGTTGTCGCCATTGTTGCGACGCTTATGTCTGTTGCATCGTGGCTTGCCGTTGATATCTCGGGCATCTGAAGTGCCAGGATTTCTTGGTGTGACGTTACTACGAGCCAGCCAGCTGTCCTTGCCTGCACAAAAGCGGGTCATGAGTGTCGTGAGGGCTGCCATGGACTTCGGCTTCTCTTGGCCGAGGTGTCGGGCGAGCCACTCGTCGCGGATATTATGCTTAAAGGCCACCAGGGCTTCGGCATCTGGACAGTCGACGATTTGGTTCTTTTTAGTTAGGAACCGAGTCCAGAATTTCCTGGCTGACTCTTCGGGCTGTTGGCTTATGTGACTTTAGATCGTTGTTGCGGGACATGTGAATGTGGAGAAGGAGATCTTCAATCCATACCGCAGGGTCTGTCATGCCATCGTATGATTCGATGTTTACGAGTTTAAACCCTTCTGGGAATTCATGATCCATTACTTCATCATTGAAGCATAGGGAGTGTGCGGCACCTCTATGCCGGGTTACGTCATGACACAGTTCAAATGAGTCTGGTCTATTGTATTCGGCCCGGCCGGACTTGTTTTTAGCGTATCCGGTATGAAGGTCATCATCACGCGTTGTGGCGCGTCCCCGCGATCTGTAGATCGATCTTGGCTGCCCTGCTTTGTTTTCCAATACGTCTTGCAGGTCCTGCGTGTAGCCCCGGGCCTTAGTGTTTTTGTTTAATTGGCGGCGGGATGCAGGCTGGTGTTCGGGCTGATACGCCGCTTTGTCTTGGCCATGAGGTGGCCGGTCAGCCTCGTCCTGTGCTGGTAGTGTAGGCTCTAGAGCCTCCTCCTCGAGCTGAGGTAGCAACCTGTGCTTTGGGTAACCTTTGGTTGGGTGCTCGAGTCCATATTCCTCGGCTACCAGGACCTCAGTCCATCTATCTGTTAGCAGATCTTGATTAGCTTGAAGCTACTACTGTTTTTTCTTCAGGCTTTTTGCAGTGGCTATAAGCCGGCGCTTGAAGCGCTTCTCCTCGACGGGATCCTCAGGCACGACGAATTCGTCGTCGCCGAGGCTCACCTCATCTTCGGAGAGAGGCATATAATTGTCGTCCTCCAAGTCTCCATCTGTTGCATGTTCATCTGGGCTAGCTTGCCCATCCTCCTGCTCGGCCTGCTCGAAGTCGGGCTGGGCGGGATTGTAGTCATCTTCGGCACCATACGGATTGGTGTCAACTCCTGTGTCGGTACTGCTATTTCTACCATGGCGGGGCTTAGAGCGGCGCCGATGACGCTAGTGCTTTGATTACTTCCCCAATGGATTATCCTCTGTTGCCTCATCGCCATTGTTTTCTTTGGGGGTGTCCACCATATATATATCATATGATGAGGTGGTTGTCCAGCGTCTTGTGGGCGGCGGTTCCTGTTCTTCTCCTACATTGGCGTCCGTACCGTCGATGTCTTCGGAGTTGAAGTCGAGCACGTCGGTTAAGTCATCGACAGTGGCTATTAAGTGGGTGGTGGGTGGGTAACGAATTTCTTCATCGTCCGCTTCCCACTCGAGCCGGACATAGTTCGTCCAAGAGTCTCCCGATAGCGAGAGAGACCTTAATGAATTTAGCACGTCACCCAAGGGTGAGTGCTGAAAGATATCCATGGAGGTAAACCCCATGATCGGTGCCCAATCAGATTCGATAGGCACGGACGCGTGCTTCAGAACCTAAGACCGGAGACAAGTTTGGGGGTCCGGTGATACAGATCTCTTTGGAGGTGGAGTCTGTGTTCGGCTCCAACACCGATAAGTGTGCAGCCTCCGTGGCGGGGTCCATCCACCCATCCTCGGATGGCGTGATCTGCTCCAGATTAGGGGTCGAGGCAGCCGCATGTGCGATATCCCGAACACCGTCTAATGGCAGATCTAAGTCATGCACGTCGTGGCTGTTCGGCGCTCCTGACACAGGATCGAACCCGTCAAAGATCAAGTATCCGCGGATGTCGGCTATGTAGTTCAAGTTTCCAAACATGGCCTGATGGCCAGGGGCGTAGTTGTCGATCTGCTCCAGATGGCCAAGTGAGTAGGCCCGCAGTATGAAGCCGCCGAATACGGAGATCTGTCCGGCCAGGAAAACCTCACCCTGGACCGCATCATTGCTGATGATTGAAGGATCCATCAAGCCTTATCGCGACGACACAGTGGAACTCTCAATGAAAGCACCAATGTCAGTGTCAAAACCGGCGGATCTAGGGTAGGGGGTCCTGAACTGTGCGTCCGAGGCTAATGGTAACAGGAGGCGGGGGACACGATGTTTACCCAGGTTTGGGCCCTCTCGATGGAGGTAATACCCTACTCCCTGCTTGATTGATCTTGATGATATGAGTATTACAAGAGTTGATCTACCACGAGATCGATGAGGCTAGCCTAAGATTATGATTGTCCTTGTCCTACGGACTAAACCCTCCAGTTTATATAGATACCGGAGGGGGCTAGGGTTACACAGAGTCGGTTACAAAGAAGGAGATCTACACATCCGAATCACCAAGCTTGCCTTCCACACAAAGGAGAGTCCCATCCGGACACGGGACGAAGTCTTCAATCTTGTATCTTCATAGTACAACAGTCCGGCCAAAGTATATAGTCCGGCTGTTCGAGGACCCCCTAATCCAGGACTCCCTCAGCAGCCAAGGGGGCATCCCAAGTAGGAGGAATCCTACTTGGGGTCCACTCCCAATTCGGCCAACCCCCTCTCCTATTCCTATTCGGAGTAGGAAGGGAAGAGGGGGAAGGGAGAATCCTATTCCCTTTTTCCTTTCCTCCTTCCCCTTTCCTTCTCCAATTTGGCCAGCCAATATGGGGGGCGCACCATCCCCTTTGTGGCTGATGTGTTTCTCCTCTTAGCCCATAAGGGCCATATCTTTTGTCGGGGGTGCCCGAAACCCCTTTCAGTGACCCGATAATTACCCGGTGCTTCCTGAAACACTTCCGGTGTTCGAATACCATCATCCAATATATCAATCTTTACCTCTCGACCATTTCGAGACTCCTAGTAATGTCGGTGATCTCATCCGGGACTCCAAACAATATTCAGTCATGAAAGTGCGTTAAGTCGACCAGAGGGGGGTGAATAGGCAATTTTTACAAATTCTTCATTAAGGAATTTCCAGGTGAGGAAATTCCTAAGTCACGAACAGCTAGCAGCGGAATAAGTACTTAGGTATAAGCATCACAGAGCAATAGCATAGTCATCATGATGAAATGAAAGACAGACACAGAGTACATAAAGCATAAAAACATGATAAGCAGGCTAAGGACAAAGTGACTGAAGAAATAGGATTGAGGAAATAGAGAAAGTCTTCAGTCAAAGTCTTCAAACAGTAATGATCAAGTTCATCAACACATGAATGAGGAAATGAAAGGGTTGTGGAAATAGAACCAATAGGCTTGGTGAAGACAATGATTTGGTAGACCAATTCCAACTGTTGTGACAGTTGTACGTCTGGTTGGAGCGGCTGAGTATTTAAATTCGAGGACACACAGTCCTCACCGTATTCTCCTTTAGTTAAGATCACACAGACCTCACCCAAAACTCTTGGTAAGTCTTCACAGGTGACTTCGAAACCTTCACAGACTTGGTCACTCGGCGATCCACAATTCGTCTTGGATGCTCAGACCATGACGCCTAACCGTCTGGAGGATACACAATCCTCAAAGGTAACAAGCGACGGTTCCACACAGGAACAATCTCTTCAGTGATGCTCAATCACTTTGGGGTTATAGGTTTGGGTTTTCCCTAACTTGATAATTTTCGCTCAACGTCCTCTGAGGATGGGATGCACTCAATTGACAAGTGTTAGTTTCTCTCGGAGCAGCCAACCAGCTAGTGGTTGTAGGGGGCGGCTATTTATAGCCTAGGGAGCAACCCGACATGATAAGAAATAAATGCGCTTCAAGGATATGACCGTTAGGTGGTAGGATATTTTCGACAGCTGGCGCGTATGAAAGTGCAACTATCCCTGGGTGGTTTTGGTAATGATTAACAACATATAGCTCATTGAACTAATGCTATTTCAAGATAAATATTTCAGGAAAGTTCAATGATTGGCATGGCATGGACTAGGAATGTGGACCCCTCAAATTGCTAAGGAAAATGGATTGGCTCAAGCTCTAAAGTTCAAGACTCTACATTTTCTATTTCAGTGATCCAAGATCAGATTGAGTCTACAGGAAAGCCAATACTATTAAAAAGGGATGAGGTCTTGCTTAATGGCTTGTGTCGGCGTTCTGGGAACGGGGTCCCCAGACTTGCCTGCCTGCGGCCTGCGGCATGGCTCAAGTTGTGGCCCAGTACGGCCCATCTTCATTGACCGAAGCTCAAGACCCTCACGAGGGTCCAAGCCTCGCGGGGCGGAACGGAAGGCTTCCTTAGGAATGGCCTCACCAGGCAGGCTCGCGAGGAGGCGGAGAGATCAAGGCAAGGGTACCTCGCGAGGTGCTCATGACACAAGCCATGACGATCGAGACCAGGCGGGCGCCAGCCTGTGCAGTGTCCTTGTTTCCTCTTTGGTGCAAAGGGGGCAAGCACAGACCAAGGCATCAGGCAAAGGCTACCGTTTCGGTGCAACGAGACCAAGACCAACAGAGCGGCAGGACGGAGGTCATCGTGGAGCCCAAGATGGCGCCATTGCCAGTGCCTTTGGCAGCCGAAGACCAACTTTAGTCAGGATAAGTTGTACTAGATGTTCCCCTTCAAAATGGCCATTGTTGGCGCCCTTCCCGCTCAATATTTGGGAAGAGGACCAGGGCCTCTATATATAGGGCTAGCCATCATAGTAGGAAGGCATCTTGGATCGAGTCCTTCCCAGGCAGAACGCCACCACAAGAATACCCCTCACGAGGTTGTTCTTCCTCTGTACTGTTCATCACCAGCCCCTGAGGCAATCCACACACCACACACTGGAGTAGGGTATTACACCACAATGATGGGCTGAACCAGTATAAACCTCATGTCCCTTGTGTTGTTCATCTTGCTAGCTTAGATTCTCAGCGAGGCGTTGGAACGTGGATCGGTAGGGGAGAGATCTTCGCGTGCACCCTAGAGTTCAAACCTTAAGGGTTTTTCCGGAACCCCACATCCGACATTTGGTGCGCCAGGTAGGGGTTGCTACGTCTTGAGCTTGCGTTGGTTTTCCTTGAAGAGGAAAGGGTGATGCAGCACAGTAGCGTAAGTATTTCCCTTAGTTTTTGAGAACCAAGGTATCAATCCAGTAGGAGGCTCCTCACAAGTCCCACGAACCTACACAAACAAACAAAGAACTCGCAACCAATGCGATAAAGGGGTTGTCAGTCCCTTCACGGCCACTTGCGAAAGTGAGATCTGATAGAGATAATATGATAAGAGAAATATATTTTTGGTATTTTATAATATAGATGCAGAAAGTAAAGATGCAAATAAAAGTAGATTGAAAGCTTATATGATAAAGAATAGACCCGGGGGCCATAGGTTTCACTAGAGGCTTCTCTCAAGATAGCATAAGTATTACGGTGGGTGAACAAATTACTGTCGAGCAATTGATAGAAAAGCGAATAATTATGATGTTATCTAGGCATGATCATGTGTATAGGCATCACGTCCATGACAAGTAGACCAACTCCTGCCTGCATCTACTACTATTACTGCAAACATCGACCGCTATCCATCATGCATCTAGAGTATTAAGTTTATAAGAACAGAGTAACGCATTAAGAAAGATGACATGATGTAGAGGGATAAACTCAAGCAATATGATATAAACCCCATATTTTTATCCTCAATGGCAACAATACAATATGTGTCTTGCAACCCTTTCTGTCACTGGGTAAGAACACCGCAAGATTGAACCCAAAGCTAAGCACTTGTCCCATGGCAAGAAAGATCAATCTAGTAGGCCAAACCAAACCGATAATTCGAAGAGACTTGCAAAGATAACTCAATCATACATAAAAGAATTCAGAGAAGATTAAATTATTATTCATAGATAAACTTGATCATAAACCCACAATTCATCGGATCTCGACAAACACACCGCGAAAAGAGATTACATTGAATAGATCTCCACAAGAGAGGGGGAGAACATTGTATTGAGATCTAAAAAGAGAGAAGAAGCCATCTAGCTAATAACTATGGACCCGAAGGTCTGTGGTAAACTACTCACAACTCATTGGAGGGGCTATGGTGTTGAGGTAGAAGACCTCCATGGTGGAATCCTCCTCCGGCAGAACATCGGCGACGGCTCCAAGATGGGATCTCATGGATACAGAAGGTTACGGTGGCGGAAATATTTCTTCGGTGGCTCATTGGATGTTTTCGGGGCATGTAGGCTTATATAGGAGGAAGAAGTACGTCAGTGGCCTTCCGAGGGTTCCACGATATAGGTGGGCACGCCCAGGAGGGGTGGGCGCGCCCTCCTATCTCATGGCCGCCCTGGCTGCTTCTTGGCTTGCACTCCAAGTTCTCCGGATCACGTTTGTTCCAAAAATCACGCTCCCGAAGGTTTCATTCCGTTTGGACTCCGTTTGATATTCCTTTTCTTCGAAATACTGAAATAGGCAAAAAAATAGCAATACGGGTTGGGCCTCCATTTAGTAGGTTAGTCCCAAAGATGATATAAATGTGTAAAATAAAGCCCATAGACATCCACAATAGGTAATATAATAGAATGGAACAATCAAAAATTATAGATACGTTGGAGACGTATAAAGCATCCCTAAGCTTAATTCCTGCTCGTCCTCGAGTAGGTAAATGATAAAAAAACAGAATTTTTGATGTGGAATGCTACCTAGCATAATTCTCAATGTAATTTTCTTTATTGTAGCATGAATGTTCAGATCCAAATGATTCAAGATAAAAGCTTATAAAACATAAAAATAATAATATTTTGAAGCATACTAACAAATAATCATGTCCTATCAAAATAGCATAGCCAAAGAAAGCTTATCCCTACAAAATCATATATTTAGGCCATGCTTCATTTTCATTACACAAAATACTCCCATCATGTACAACCCCGATGACGAGCCGAGCAATTGGTTCATACTTTTTGACGCGCTTTAGCTTTTTTCAACTCTTATGCAATACATGAGCACAAGCCATGGACATAGCATTATGGTGGTCTATGGTGGTGGTTGTAAGGACAAAAAGGGAGAAGATAGTCTCACATCAACTAGGCATATCAACGGGCTATGGAGATGCCCATTAATAGATATCAATGTGAGTGAGTAGGGATTGCCATGCAACGGATGCACTAGAGCTATAAATGTATGAACGCTCAACAAAAGAAACTAAGTGGGTGTGCATCCAACTTACTTGCTCACGAAGACCTAGGGCGTTTTGAGGAAGCCCATCATTGGAATATACAAGCCAAGTTCTATAATGAAAAATTCCCACTAGTATATGAAAGTGACAACAAAGGAGACTCTCTATCATGAAGATCATGGTGCTATTTTGAAGCACAAGTGTGGAAAAGAGATAGTAGCAATTGTCCCTTCTCTCTTTTTCTCTCATTTTATTTTTTTTATTTTTCTTTTTTTCCTTTTTCTCTTTTTTCTTTTTCTTTTTTTCTTTTTGGTGGGCTTCTTTGGCCTCTTTTATTTTTATAAAGTCCGAAGTCTCATCCCGACTTGTGGGGGAATCATAGTCTTCATCATCCTTTCCTCACTGGAACAATGCTCTAATAATGAAGATCATCACACTTTTATTGATTTACAACTCAAGAATTACAACTCAAAGCTAGAACAAGATATGACTCTATATGAATGCCTCTGGCAGTGTATCGGGATATGCAATGAATCAAGAGTGACATGTATGAAATTATGAAGGTGGCTTTGCCACAAATACGATGTCAACTACATGATCATGCAAAGAGCAATATGACAATGATGGAACGCATCATAATAAACAGAACGGTGGAAAGTTGCATGGCAATATATCTCGGAATGGCTATGGAAATGCCATAATAGGTAGGTATGGTGGCTGTTTTGAGGAAGGTAAATAATGGGTTCATGATACCGGCGAAAATTGCGTGGTAAAATAGAGGCTATCATAGTGGAAGGATGAGTGTGCGTATATCCATGGACTCACATTAGTCATAAAGAACTCATATACTTATTGCAAAAGTCTACTTAGACCTCGAAGCAAAGTACTACTACACATGCACCTAGAGGGATAGATTGGTAGGAAAAGACCATCGCTCGTCCCCGACTGCCACTCATAAGGAAGACAATCAAAAGAGCACCTCATGCAACAAATTTGTCACACAACTTTTACCATATGTGCATGCTACGGGACTTGCCAACTTCAATACAAGTATTTCTCAATTTCATAATTATCCACTAGCATGACTCTAGCATTACTACCTTTATATCTCAAAACAATTATCAAGCATCAAATTGATCCTAGTGTTTAATGCACTTTCTATGATAGTTTTTATTATACCCAACTTGGATGCTCATCATTCTAGGAGCAAATTCATAACCATAGGAAATACCATGCTGTTCTAAGAGACTCTCAAAATAATATAAGTGAAGCATGAGAGATCAACAATTTCTTCAAAATTAATCTACCGCCGTGCTCTAAAATATATAAGTGAAGTACTAGAGCAAACACTATCTAGCTCAAAAGATATAAGTGAAGCACATAGCATATTCTAATAAAATTTCAATCAAGTAGGCTTCTCCAAAAAGGTGTGTACAGCAAGGGTGATTGTGGTAAACTAACAAGCAAAGACTAATATAATACACGACGCTCCAAGCAAAACACATATCATGTGGCAAATAAAAATATAGCTCCAAGTAAAGTTACCAATGAACAAAGACGAAAGAAGGGATGCCTTCTGGGGGCATCCCCAAGCTTAGGCTTTTGGATATTCTTGAATATATTGGGGTGCCTTGGGCATCCCCAAGCTTAGGCTTTTTCCACCCTTTATTCCATAGTCCATCAAATCTTTACCCAAAACTTGAAAACTTCGCAACACAAAACTCAACAGGAAATCTCATAAGCTCCGTTAGTGAAAGAAAACAAAACCACCACATAAGTGACTGTAATGAACTCATTCTTTATTTATATTGGTGTTAAACCTACTGTATTCCAAGTTCTCTATGGTTCATACCCTTACATACTAGCCATAGATGCATCAAAATAAGCAAACAACACACGGAAGGCAGAATCTGTCAAAAACAGAACAGTCTGTAGCAATCTGTAACTAACGCAAACTTATGGAACCTTAAAAATCCTACAAAAATAGTAAGTCCTAAAGAATTTATATATTGATCAGTAGCAAAAAGAATCAATGCAAAAGCAATTTCCTGTGATTTATTGAATTGTTTCTTGTGAGTGCAAAGTTTCTGTTTTTCAGCAGAATCAAATCAACTCATATCATAG
The DNA here is from genome assembly GCF_018294505.1 of Triticum aestivum. Lineage (NCBI taxonomy): Eukaryota > Viridiplantae > Streptophyta > Magnoliopsida > Poales > Poaceae > Triticum > Triticum aestivum. The sequence goes on along the minus strand of NC_057795.1, from coordinate 364,359,725 downwards.
GTTATCCTATAAGTTCTACTTGGCACAAACACTAAATGAAACATGAAAACACATCCAAACAGAAAGTAGATGCAAAATTTATTACTAAACAGGAACAAAAACAAGAAACACAAAGAAAATTGGGTTGCCTCCCAACTAGCGCTATCATTTAACGCCCCTAGCTAGGCATAAAAGCGAAGATAGATCTAAGTAGTGCCAGCTTTGGTACTTGAATCATCAATAGAGCACTTATAATCTTTAGGGGTTTCTCCCTTTTTAGCAATGATAAAACATTTAGGCAAAAATTCAAGAAATTCTTTTGTAGCGGAAGGTTCCTTAACAATAGAGAGACAGTTGGGATGATCACTTATGGAATTGAGATCCGCGTCTCCCTTATTAGAAGATTCACCCTTATTTTTAGGAACATAAATAAACTTGGCGGTTTTGGTAGGGGGTTTTGGAGTGTTTTTCATGGAGGTAAGTTAGTGATGATATCCTCAAGTTTACCAATTGAGGGAGTCCTGGATAAGGGGGTATCCGGACAGCCGAACTATGTACTTTGGCCGGACTGTTGGACTATGAAGATACAAGATAGAAGACTTCGTCCCGTGTACGGATGGGACTCTCCTTGGCGTGGAAGGCAAGCTTGGCGATTCGGATGTAGATCTCCTCCTCTGTAAACTGACTCTGTGTAACCCTAGCCCCCTCCGGTGTCTATATAAACCGGAGGGTTTAGTACGTAGGACACAACAACAATCATACCATAGGCTACCTTCTAGGGTTTAGCCTCTTTGATCTCGTGGTAGATCCACTCTTGTAATACTCATATCATCAAGATCAATCAAGCAGGAAGTAGGGTATTACCTCCATCGAGAGGGCCCAAACCTGGGTAAACATCGTGTCCCCAGCCTCCTGTTACCATTAGCCTTAGACGCACAGTTCGGGACCCCCTACCCGAGATCCGCCGGTTTTGACACCGACATTGGTGCTTTCATTGAGAGTTCCTCTGTGTCATCGCTGCAAGGCTAGATGGCTTCTCCAACCTTCAACCATGCTGTCCTGGGTGAGACTTTTCTCCCCGGACAGATCTTCGTGTTCGGCGACTTCGCACTGCGGGCCAACTCGCTTGGCCATCTGGAGCAGATTGATAGCTACGCCCCTGGCCATCAGGTCAGGGATGGAAACCTAAACTACACTGCCGACGTCCATGGAGACTTGATCTTCGATGGACTCGGGCCCGTGTCAGAAGCGCCGAACAATCACGACGTGCATGACTTAGATCTGCAGTCGGACAGTATTCGGAACATCGCACCTGCTGCAGCTCCGGACTTTGCTCCAGAGCAGGTCGTGCCTTCTAAGGACGGGTGGATGGACCCGCCCTGAAGGCCGCACACTCATCGGCTTCGGAGCCGAACACAGACTCCTCGCCTAAAGTGATCTGTATATCCGGACCCCCGGACTCACCTCCGGCCATGTGTTCCGGACCGCGCGCATCCATGCCCATCGAATCTAACTGGGCTCCGGTTATGGAATTCGCCGCTACGGATATCTTTTAGCACTCACCCTTTGGAGATGTGCTAAATTCATTAAGGTCTTTCTCTCTGTCAGAAGACTCCTGGCCGAACTATGTTCGGCCCGTGTGGGATACGGAGGACGAAGAAAACCGCGACCCACCCACCACCCACTTTATAGCCACTGTTGATGACCTAACAGACATGCTTGACGTCGACTCCGACAACATCGATGGTATGGACGTCGATGTAGGGGAAGACCTGGAACCACCGCCCACAGGGTGCTGGACTGCCACTTCATCATACAATGTCTACATGGTGGATACGCCTAAAGAAGACAATGGTGACAAAAAGGACACCATGGAGGATAAACCCCCCGGACAAAAGCACAAACGATGGTGCAGGCGCCGCTCTAAGTCTAGTCACAGTAAAAATAGTGATAACAACACAAAACATGATGACACTCCGGTTGTCTCCGAAGGCAACAATGACCATAGGGACCCAACGATGGAGCAGGACAAGCCAAGTCAAGCCGAATACAACCCGGAGCAGACGCCCGATCACAGCGATCCAGAAGGCCGAACTCATCACACTACCTCCAAAAAGGAGGACAGTCCGGTTGACGATGCATTCATCATCGCTGAAAAGCATCTAGAACAAGATAACCTCCGCAGAAAACTCCTGGCCACGGCGAGGAGCTTGAAGAAGCAGAAGCAAAGGCTTAAAGCCGCGCAGGATACGCTCAACCGAAGATGGAATAAGGTGCTGGACACCGAAGGAAAATGCAGCGACGATCGCCACACGAAGAGCTACCCAAAGCGCAAACTGCTACCCGAATTCGACAACGAAGCCGCAGCGCCCATTATGCCAAAAAACAATACGACCACTAGGCCGGACCAACCACCTCACGGCCGCGGTAGCGCAGCCACCGATACCGCATACGATTTACGAGAGCTCCTGGACAAAAAGGCCAATGCGGCCAGATCCATCTATGGGTCCAGAGGACATGCTCCGACGCGGGATCATGGTTACCACAACGATCATACTGATCGAATACCAGTCCGGAATCAACACCGGGAATAACAACAGCCGGCAGCATGCCACGACACGGCCAGATACAGAGGGCCTGTGCACCCCCTGTGCTTCATGGACGAGGTGCTGGATCATGAATTCCCACAGGGATTCAAACCCGTGAATATAGAGTCATACGACGGAACGACGGACCCTGGGGTCTGGATTGAAGATTTTATCCTTCACATACACATGGCTCGTGGGGACGACCTCCACGCCATCAAATACCTCCCCCTCAAGTTAAAAGGACCAGATCGTCACTGGCTGAAAAGCCTCCCCAAAAACTCAATTAGTAGTTTGGAGGAACTTGAGGATGCTTTCAGGTCCAACTTTCAAGGGACCTATGTCCAGCCTCCAGATGCTGACAATTTAAGTCACATAATACAGTAGCCCAGAGAGTCAGCCTGCAAACTTTGGAACAGATTCCTCACTAAGAAGAATCAAATCGTCGACTGTCTGGATGCCGAAGACTTAGCGGCCTTCAAACACAGTATCCGAGACGAGTGGCTTGCCAAACACCTCGGCCAAGAAAAGCCGAGAATGATGTCATCCTTAACAAGCCTCATGACCCGATTTTGTGCGGGCGAGGACAGCAGGTTGGCTTGTAGAGGCACCAGCAACCCAGGCACATCCAGAATCCAAGATGGCAACAGGATGCCACAGCACACTAAGCACAAATGTCAGAATAACAATAGTCCGGACAACACAGCGGCCAACGTCGGATTCAGGGGCTCTCGGCCTGGTCAAGGAAAGAAGCCATTTAAAGGAAGTAAAGAGGAACCATCTGGTCTGAACAAAGTCCTGGACAGATTGTGCCAAATCCATGGCACTTCCGACAAACCTGCAAATCATACCCACAGAGAATGTTGGGTTTTCAAGCAGGCCAGCAAGTTAAACACCAAAAAAAAGGAAGGGAAACACCAAGCGAAGACGAGGATGAGCCTCGCCAGCCGAACACCAGGGGACAGAAACAATTCCCATCGGAAGTTAAAACGGTAAACATGGTACACACAACTCATGCAGAGTTCGTAGCACCCCAATTCAATCCTTAGGTAACTTTCCCGATCACTTTTGATCACAGGGACTACCCGGCCAGTATCCGGCATGGAGGATCGGCTGCCTTGGTGCTCAACCCAATAATTGACGGATACCATCTTACTCGCATCCTAATGGACGGCAGCAGTAGTCTTAATCTGATATATCAAGACACCATCCGCAAGATGGGGTTAGACCCATCCAGAATAAGTCAAAATAACGCCACCTTCAATGGAGTGATTCCTGGCATAGTAGCCCACTACTGGGGCTCCCTCGTATTAGAAGTGACATTCGGTTCTCCCGACAACTTCAGAAGCGAGAACCTACTCTTCAACATTGCCCCCTTCAGGAGCGATTATCATGCATTGCTCGGAAGAACGACCTTCGCTTGCTTTAACGCAATACCGAACTACGCCTTCCTTAAACTCAAGATGCCCGGTCCATGCGGTGTCATCACGGTTAGCGGAAACACAGAGCAGTATGCGGCAGTTCCCGCTGTCGGACTCTAGGCGGCCACGCCCACCGGAACGCATGACCGGTCGTCAAGACCACGGACACGGTTAGACGAGTCCAATACACCATTTTTCACAATGGCTCGTATAAACTTGAGCCAGGGGTTGTACATGTGTCCCCATAAATAATACGAGGGGCTGAAAACATGTAACACAAGCCCACAATTCGGCTTGCCTCGTTAATAGGCCAGATCTCGAACATTTCTCGAGCATAACTAACTTTTCGCACATTTTCTTTTTCTTTCATTCTTACAGACACTACCAGTGCGACACCCTTCCAGGATACGGCACAACAGAGACACAGGCGCAGACGTGCAGCAGGGCCCCACCCACAGGTTTCTCTTTAGATTAAGCCCCTGCGTAAACCTTCTTTACTGTCTCTTGTTGCTCAACGTCCCATGGGTATTTCATAAACCTATAAGGGACACTAGCATTTTAGGCTTTTTGCCACGACAAATCAATGTGCGTACCTGGAATCACAGGGTCAAGGGCATTATTCAGCCAAATATATGTTATAAAGTCCGAATACCTTCGGGAGTGTTTGGCGTCACGAGTTTGGCCTTATATGCATCAGCTCCGAATCATGTCTTTGGTCAGATGTTGGGTTAGCCCGGCTCCTGGGTTTGCTGCCTTACGTTCCGTTCTATCGGCTAAGGTGACCAAAAGAGAACTACTGCGATTGTGCCCTGGTTATTTCGGATGAGCACCTCAGTAGAGAAAGCCTAAAACTGACTGTCATGATACAGTGAGAGACTGGTCAACCACTCGAGGACTCATCGGAATCTATAGGATTCCTCCGCATTAACAAAGGACCGGTCTACCGGTCAAGTACGCGCACCGTATCCGGACGCTCGCGGAAGTACCAGGGGCTACATAGTAGCCCCACCTTTCAAACTCCTATGGCTAAGTGAAAAGTGTTACACCTATATAGTCCGGTTGCCTGGTTCGACGTGCGATCACCTCCTTAACGGACCAAGACGTTGGATGCATATTTTCTCGAACACCCCCGCATTATGTGCGTGGGGGCTAAAGCCAACGACTGCTAACTTTCACGTTATATGCATACATAAACAGCCGCACAGGAGACACTATAATACTTTCAGGCAAAAGTATAAAAAAAGCAGCCTCTATAATCAAACACATAATTGTTTATAGTTCATAGAATCATCACTCAAACATGACATTCTTGGAGCAATGGGCCTCTATTCTACAAGCACCTTCTATGACCTGCTCAAAATAGTGCTCGGCTGGGTCTTGGCTTCCTGCCGGACCCTGGATTGCAATGCGGGTGGCCTCCATATCCGCCCAATATGTTTTCACACGGGCAAAAGCCATCCGCGCACCCTCTATGCACGCCGATCTCTTCATGGCATCCATCTGCGCTCTGGCGCCAAATAATCGTTGCACCAAACCAAAGTAACTATCCGGTTTCGGCTCCTTCGGCCACAGATGGTCTATTACAGACCTCATTGCAAGGCCGGACAGCCTATGGAGCTTGGCTATAGCGGCCATCTTATCACTCAAAGGTAAAGAGCGTGCTGGGGCATTAAATTGCAACCAGAACAGCCTCTCCATTTTGTTATCTTCATGATCGTTGAATAACTTAGTCGCATCAGCCGCACTCTTCGCCAAGTCTGCATACTCATCTACGGCGCTCCATAGCTTATCCAACGGAGCATACTTCGGATCTAAAAACTTCATCCGCAACAAATAAGGATTTCCAGCCGCGATTTCTCCGGCTTGTCGAAGTTCCTCCCGTGCGTCTCTAATCTGAGAGCGCATCTCTTTAGCCGAATCCATCGCCTTCTTCAGGTCGGCCACCTTTGTCTGGTTCTCCTTTTCGAGAAGCTCATACCGGTCGGCGGCATCCCTCAGCTCCACAGCCATCTCGGCTATCCTCTCTTCGCTTCAGAGATGAGCGGCTTGTTCGGCTTTCAATTCTTCGGCTGCCTTTAGAGCAGCCGCATTGCTAATCCGGGCTTGTTCCTTGGCTAGGACAAGCTCCACCCTTAGGGGCTCAACGGCAGCAGCTCCGCCTGCAACTACGTCACATCACATTAATATTTCAACCTTCTTACAAAAATAGATGTGGATATAGGAAAGCATACTCTGCGACTCCTCGAATCGCTTCTTCACAAGCGTGATGTCGGCCTCCACAACGTCAATCTGCCGCCTCAATTCGGCGCATTCAGCGGCCTGGTCTATTGCCGAACCCTTAGCAACCTACACATCAATACAAGTGTGATCATTATCTGGGAGTGTGATCCTCCGTTTGCCGCCATGGGCTGGCATCCACAGTCTCAGGGGCTACTATCTATACAGAGCGCATGTATCGCATGTGGTACCAAACACTGTGTATTTTTTGCAGATTACCTCAAAGCCTTTGAGCAAGCTCCTGAAGGCTTCGTTTAAACCGCTTGTGGCGGAGGAGATTTTCTCCAACACCGTACCCATTAGTGTATGATGATCCTCCAAGAGAGCAGCTGACTCCAGGAGGCCCGTCAGCGTGTTCGGCCGGACACCGGACTCTCCCGGACCCTTTTCATTGTCCACCACGGGAGCCGAACGCGCTGGGCTCGGGGCGGCCGAAGTGTTAGCTTCCGGCCCCATTGGATCTGGACTCCTCCGTGACGATACCTCCGGGGTCGCCCGCTTCGCGGGACGGAGAGGCAGGTGGGGTTTCACTCTCCATCATCTTCGGAAGAAGGTCCCCCGAGGACGAGCTCTGTTGAGATGAACTACCGGCCGGACTACAAAAAACAGGTCCTGGTTATTACTCTCAGAGGACAAAGTAATAAGTTCCTTGTTTAATTAAATTTACAGCTCGGTGGAGGGTTGGCCCGTTTGCGGGCACTGTGCAGTGAGGACACCCGTCGGGGCAGGGCCCTTTGGTGAAGTTCTCTTCCCTTGTTTAGGCGCCCCCGTCTCCAAATCTTCGGAGGCGGCCCTCTTCTTCCCGTGGGGGGAGGAAACCTCAGACTCGCCTCCCCGATTCTCCTCCTCCGTGGAGGCGCTAATTCCCCCGATTCGGATGTGCAATGTGTAAGGCCCACTCTTGGCCTCCCCGCTCTTCCCTTCAGCTTTCTCTGGTGGCACCTGACTTAGTGTCCGTTTAAGAATCCTGGCCATTGCTGGGCCAGGCGAACCTTCGGGAAGAGGGGCCGGACACCTGATCCTCTCTGCCTTACTAAGCCAATCCTGGTTGCGGACAGCGTTCAGAACAATGCTATGACAAATATAAGCAAAGTGTTCGGTTATGGGATTACTTACTTGGGTATCGAGGCGATTGCAGCTCAGGCCCGCATCCTCGGTAGTGTCCGGACACTTTGTTCGTGATCCGAAGAACAACTTATACATCTCTTCGGGCGTCATGTTGAAGAAATGCTGAATGGTTCACAGACCTTCTAGATTGAATTCCCACATCTGGAGAGGCCGATGTATGCACGGCAGGATCTACCGAACTAGCATTACCTGGATTATTTTGACAAGACTAATGTCCCTCTCGAGGAGCTCCCGAATGCGGCTTTGTAGCATTGGTACATCATTCGCAGGCCCCCAGTTTAGTCCCATGTTGGCCCACGATGCCAGTTGAGGAGGAGGTCCCGAGCGGAAGGTGGGCGCAGCCGCCCACTTTGAGGCTCGAGGAGCTGTGACATAGAACCACCTCCGTTGCCATAAATCAGATACCTCCGGAAAGGAGCCTTCAGGCCATGGGGCATTGACGTTCCTACTTATTATGGCTCCTCCGCACTCTGCGTGTCTCCCCTCAATCATCTTCGGCTTCACATTGAAAGTCTTGAGCCATAAGCCGAAGTGGGGGTGATGTGGAGGAAGTCTTCACACACAACGATGAATGACGAGATGTGGAGGATGGAATCCGAAGCTAGATCTTGGAAATCTAGCCCGTAGTAGAAGATGAGCCCCCTCACGAAGGGATGAAGAGTAATACCTAAGCCCCGGAGGAAGTGGGAGACAAATACGATGCTCTCGTTGGTCTCGGGAGTGGGGATAACTTGTTCGGGAACAGGAAGCCTATGCTTGACATCGGCGGTCAAATACCCAGCCTCCCCGAGCTTCACAATATCCTCCTCTGTGACAGAGGAAGCCATCCATCGGCCTTGATGGTCAGATCCGGACATGATCGAAGATCCGGGGTGCTTAAGCTCGAGCTTTGGGTGTTGGAACTCAGGGTGCGAGATGTGCGAGCGTGGAGATAGAGGGATAGCCCTCGGCTCCTTTATAAAGGGGGAAGAATATCAAGCTTCCCCGAACGTGGTCGTTCGGGACTTGCCTAAAAACACGGGGTCATGCCAACATGCACGGTTGGATTACCCATACCCGTATTGATGAGAATCTCGTAGTAAGGGGGACACGATCTCTGCTCTGACAGGACGTGCCAAGGAAACCGCCTTGTAGTGTGTGCGGTGGCAAGTTATAAAAACGGTTCGAATAAAAGCCGAACCGTGGCGTGATGTCACTTTTCGAAGAATTGTCAGCAGATTAGATTCATGGATTATTATTATTCTCTCTATGGTGGTATATGGAATTTATCTTGCAGAGCCAGACACGGTCCTTGTGTTCGGAATTAATTTTGAAGTATTCGGAGATGGAACCCGCCTCGCAATGCCGAAGACAATCTACACACCGGACTCATCGTCATTGAAGCCTGGTTCAGGGGCTACTGAGGGAGGCCTGGATAAGGGGGTATCCGGACAACCGGACTATGTACTTTGGCCGGACTATTGGACTATGAAGATACAAGATAGAAGACTTCATCCCGTGCCCGGATGGGACTCTCCTTGGCGTGGAAGGCAAGCTTGGCGATTCAGATGTAGATCTCCTCCTCTGTAAACCGGCTCTGTGTAACCCTAGCCCCCTCCGGTGTCTATATAAACCGGAGGGTTTAGTCCGTAGGACACAACAACAATCATACCATAGGCTAGCTTCTAGGGTTTAGCCTCTTTGATCTCGTGGTAGATCCACTCTTGTAATACTCATATCATTAAGATAAATCAAGCAGGAAGTAGGGTATTACCTCCATCGAGAGGGCCCGAACCTGGGTAAACATCGTGTCCCCAGCCTCCTGTTACCATTATCCTTAGACGCACAATTCGGGACCCCCTACCCGAGCTCCGCTGGTTTTGACACCGACACCAATTCTTGCAGAATCTAGATCTATTTTTTCATTAACTATAGGCTCATTCTCTTTAAGGTTTTTCAAAGTAACTCCAACCCTAGCTCCGTATTGGGTAATTTTATTATGAATCTTTTTATCCAAATTTTCAATTAACTCAATAGTGGCAATTTTATTTTCGATGATCTCAAGCCGTTGCATAACATGTTCCAAAGTTAAAATAGTTCCATTAATTAAAAGAGGTGGTGGACCATACAAATCTAACATAGCATTATAAGCTTCAAATGTGTGACTATTCAAGAAATCCCCTCTGGCAATGGTATCAAGAACGCATCTATTCCAAGGAGTAATGCCTACATAAAAATTGTGAAGGAGAACGGAAGTAGAAAGCTTCCTAGTGGATTTATTTTGAGCATTGCAAATTCTATGCCAAGCATCTTTTAAATTTTCTCCCTCCCTTTGCTTAAAATTGAGAATTTCATGTTCGGGAGTAATAACAAGGATAGGAGGACTAGCCATAACGACAAGGTAAATGATCTAACACACGAGCAAACGGAAAAAGGCAAGCGAAAAAGAGGGGAAGAAAAGGCAAGCGGAAAAGAGAGGAGATTGGGAAAGAGAGGGCGAATAAAACGACAAGGGTGAAGTGGCGGAGAGGAAAACGAGAGGCAAATGGCAAATAATATAAATGCGAGGGAGATGAGTTTGTGATGGGTACTTGGTATGTCTTGACTTGAGCTAAGACCTCCCCGGCAACGGCGCCAGAAATCCTTCTTGCTACTTCTTGAGCTTGCGTTGGTTTTCCTTGAAGAGGGAAGGGTGATGCAGCACAATAGCGTAAGTATTTCCCTCAGTTTTTGAGAACCAAGGTATCAATCCTGTAGGAGGCTCATCACAAGTCCCACGAACCAAGGTATCAACCAACGCGATAAAGGGGTTGTCAATCCCTTCACGGCCACTTGCGAAAGTGAGATCTGATAGAGGTAATATGATAAGATAAATATATTTTTGGTATTTTATAATATAGATAAAGAAAGTAAAGATGCAAACAAAAGTAGATTGAAAGCTTATATGATAAAGAATAGACCCAGGGGCCATAGGTTTCACTAGAGGCTTCTCTCAAGATAGCATAAGTATTACGGTGGGTGATCAAATTACTGTCGAGCAATTGATAGAAAAGTGAATAATTATGATGTTATCTAGGCATGATCATGTATATAGGCATCACGTCCATGACAAGTAGTCCGACTCCTGCCTGCATCTACTACTATTACTCCACACATCGACCGCTATCCAACATGCATCTAGAGTATTAAGTTCATAAGAACAGAGTAACGCATTAAGAAAGATGACATGATGTAGAGGGATAAACTCAAGAAATATGATATAAACCCCATATTTTTATCCTCGATGGCAACAATACAATACGTGTCTTGCAACCCTTTCTGTCACTGGGTAAGAACACCGCAAGATTGAACCCAAAGCTAAGCACTTCTCCCATGGCAAGAAAGATCAATCTAGTAGGCAAAACCAAACCGATAATTCGAAGAGACTTGCAAAGATAACTCAATCATACATAAAACAATTCAAAGAAGATTCAATTATTATTCATAGATAAACTTGATCATAAACCCACGATTCATCGGATCTCGACAAACAGACCGTGAAAAGAGATTACATCAAATAGATCTCCACAAGAGAGGGGGAGAACATTGTATTGAGATCCAAAAAGAGAGAAGAAGCCATCTAGCTAATAACTATGGACCCGAAGGTCTGTGGTAAACTACTAACAACTCATTGGAGGGGCTATGGTGTTGAGGTACAAGCCCTCCATGGTGGAATCCCCCTCCGGCAGAACGCCGGCGACGGCTCCAAGATGGGATCTCGCGGATACAGAAGGTTACAGTGGCGGAAATATTTCTTTGGTGGCTCCCTGGATGTTTTTGGGGTATGTAGGCCTATATAGGAGGAAAAAGTACGTCGGTGGCCACCCGAGGGGTCCACGAGACAGGGGGGCGCACCCTCCTATCTCGTGGCTGCCTCGGCTGCTTCTTGGCTTGCACTCCAAGTTCTCTGGATCACATTCGTTCCAAAAATCACGCTCGCGAAGGTTTCATTCTGTTTGGACTCCATTTGATATTCCTTTTCTTCGAAATACTGAAATAGGCAAAAAAAAGAACAATATGGGCTGGGCCTCTCGTTAGTAGGTTAGTCCCCAAAATGATATAAATGTGTAAAATAAAGCCCATAGACATCCAAAATAGGTAATATAATAGCATGGAACAATCAAAAATTATAGATACGTTGGAGACGTATTAGGGGTGCGCCGGAATCTTTCTTCCGCCGTCATGTGTTCCATCGTTCGTCGCGTCCATGGCTGACGCTCGCGAGCTCGTGCTGAGAGTCGGCTGCCCTCGCCGCCCACGTCGCCCAGACGATTCCCGTCGGTGGGCCTCCCCGTTGTTCCCCGTCGCCTGCTACCCACGCTGCCACCGGCCCGGCGGGGAACGAGCAGCAGGCGTTGTCGCTGCACCCCTCAGTGTGGCGTGAAGGCCGCACCACCACCCCATCACTAACTCCAGCTGGTTCATCGTCGCACGCCCATCACGCTCCCACAGACACGCACGCCATGTTGCTCCTGGCGCGTGAGCTCCTGTACTACCGCCCCGTCGAGAACTTCTACGAAGAGTGGCTCGCTTGCATCACTGAGCTCGTCAGCGCCACAGGGGGCTCCCCTGCGCCATCCCTCTCGCTGCCTCGCCCACCGTCCTGCACGGGTAATGCAGCTCCGGAGGCACCTCCGCCTCCTCCTCCCCAAGAAGGCGCCCTGGCTCCAAGGCGCGCGGCCCCCGAACGAGACCCACCGCGTCCGGCGCCCGCGCGGCAAGAAAGGAGCTGCCAAGAAATCATTCCTCCCCAAGAAGGCGCTCACGTGCTCCGTGCACCAGTGCACCACGATCGCATTCATATGCCAGCACGTCGAGACCCCGCACTGCCCCTGGCGGCAGCGCGCGGGGACCCCCAAGATCAAGTCCCGCATCAGCAAAGGGCTCCGGTGGCCACCGCTGGCTGCCACGCCTTCACCACCGAGCTGTGCAGCGTAGCCTGGCCGGGCAAGTTCAATCCGGATCGGCCTCCTCGCTACGACGGCACCGTCGACCCTGTGGAGTTCCTGCAGCTCTACAAGCTGGGCATCGAAGCGGCTAACGGAGATGAAAAAGTCATGGCGAATTGTTTCCCCATGGCGCTCAAGGACGGTGTCCGCACCTGGCTCCTGAACCTGCCTCCTAGCACGATCTCATCTTGGGATGAGATGCGTACCCGCTTCATCGCCAACTTCCAGGGCACTCGCGATCGACCCCCGGCCATGAGTGACTTGCGCTGCATCAAGCAGCAACCAGGAGAGACCCTACAGAAGTACATCCAGCGCTTCAACAATGCTCGCCTCAAGATCCCCAAGGTGACTAAGGAGGCCATCATCTCAGCCTTCTCTGATGGCGCCCGTGACATCAAGATGAAGGAGGAACTGGCGATCCACAAAGATCTGTGCACATCTCTAGAGCTGTTCAACTTCGTGACCAAGTGCGCCAGGGCTGAGGAAGGACGCCTCTCTCCTCGAGCTCCTAGCCGCTGATCCTGAAGAGAAGAAGTCCAAGGCTAAGGATGTGAAGCGCAAGGGAGCGGTTGTGCTCACAGCTGAGCCAGACAAAAAGCATGTCAGGGACCAGCCAGAGTCGTCCAAGGGCAGCCTGTACTGCGTGTACCATGACCTCCACACTCACAATACTAACGAAGGCCAAGAACTCAGGGCCGTGCGAGAAGGACGTGTCGGCCGGTGCCCTGAGTGCAGCGATCGGGGCTATGGTCGAGGAGGAGGAAGAGGTGGAGGACGATGGGAACATCGTGGCCCTCGCCAAGGGTGGCATGACCGGCCTCGCGAGGACCGCTGGCAGGACCAGCCTCGCGAGGGGGCTTGGAGGGATCAGCCTCGTGAGGATCACTCGCAAGGCAATGCAGGCCTTCCCCCTCTGCCACCACCACCAAGGAGGAATGAAGACCAGCATCGAGACGAGGGGACTGGGGGCTTCTAGGATCTGCGTGCCATCGCTTGCATCTTGGGCGGTGCTTAGGCCTCGTCCTCTCAGCGCATCTTCAAGCTATTTGCTCGCGAGGTGAATGCAGTCCTCCCAAAGCTCGAGGCCTCGCGCCCTCTCAGGTGGTCCACGTGTGCCATCACATTCAGCTTAGTGGACCAACTCAAGTGTGCGGCGACAGCTGGGGTCCTCCCAATGCTCTGTTCCCCAGTCATCAGTAATGTGCAGGTCACCAGGACCCTCATCGATGGTGGCGCAGGGCTCAACGTTCTGTCCATCGAGACATTCAACAATCTCCAAGTGCCATGCGATCAGCTTCAGCCAACCAAGCTTTTCTCAGGAGTCACTGATGGTTCCACCACCCCGATAGGGTAGGTCCGCCTCCCTGTCACCTTCAGACAGCGCAAGAACTACCGTATCGAGCTCATCGACTTCGACGTTGCCCACATTTGCCTGCCGTACAATGCCATCCTTGGGTACCCAGCCCTGGCCAAGTTCATGGCAGTAACTCACCATGGCTACAACATCCTCAAGATGCCAGGAAGCGGCGGAGTCATCACAGTCCCCTGTGAGGAGAAAGATGTAGTGTGCTCTCTCGAGCGCGCCTTCCAAGCCGCATCAATCGAAGACCCAGATCACAAGAGCGGGAACCTTCCCGAGGCAGTCCCCAAGAAGAAGAAGACATCACCTGGCCCGAGGCCTCAGGAGGCAGGCACCTACAGAGGCACGACACCAAGATCCGCGCCCATCCAAGGGGCGAATCCATCCGTCGCATAGGAAGGCGTGCCCAGTGCCCTCCTTGGGCAAGGCTCGGGGGCTTTCTCCTGGAAGGCCACTGACTTTGCCAAGATCACGAGGGAGGCGCTCGGGAACCACGTGGAGGTGTGCTTCATGGCACGTTTCCCTCAGGAAGGCATGAGGCAAGGAGGGCCCAACCCTCAGGAGTTCATCACTAAGATCACTCAGGAGCTGCAGGAATCGAGAGTCATGCGCGGCAGCCGCCGTCTACCCGGTGTAGCTCCCCATCCAGGTGAGGATGGCGGGTTGCACATCTGCATCGACGTACCAGGGCTCAACCGAGCCGCGTCTCAGGAGTGCCTCTGGCCTTCGCGCGTGGGACTTTGCGAGGGTCCGCCTCACAGCTACGTTCGCATGCCTCTCGGCCTGCCAAACGCGGCCGCTGCTCATTAGCGCCTGGTGTGGAGCATTCTGGAGTATCAAGAGACCAGGCACTATGCGGTCCTGGCAGAGATGGAGATGGTCCTCGAAGAGCCGCCCGGACCCCCAGAGCCTCCCGAGGCTCAAGGCCCCGAGGGCTCGTAAGGATTGGCTTCTTCACCGTGCATAATCAGCTACTTCAACGTCCCTTCGTCTTCAATGATACCAGGTGACATCTTTCAAGTTCCGTTTCAGCTGGGAGCGCCCCCAGAGCTGCATCACCCCCAGGTCGCGTGGGCCTGTCCCTGCGGCGTCTATCTCTTTTGCTTATGTCTTTAGCTTACCTTGTTGGGGCGCCCCTCGGGCTGCATCATCCCAAGCTGCTCGGGCCTGACCCAGTGGCATGTATCTTTCCCGCATCTATCTAGGTTGTTTGCGTTGCATATTTGACCCGCTATGATTATCGTCTGCTGCCTACCACATGCCCCTTTCTCCCTCATGCCAATCGCTTGCATGTTAAAAGGGGGGCGCCTGAGCATCACGACTCAGGAGCTCTTACCGGCTCTCCAGCCCTCACCTCCTAGCCTTGTGACCTGGCATACCTGAGGACGGCTGAGCTCGCTCGAGGGCCGGTACCTGAGGACATAGAGTGTTTGCATCTAACCATCTTGCAGGAGCATACCACCAACAAAGGCCCAGATCTAGGCGCAACCCGCCTTGAGGTAGGGCCCCGTGAGTCCCACGCTGGCTCACGGTGCCTAGATACACCTTGTCTTAGCCCTACCGTGCCAGCCACACGTCAGGGCGGGGCTGTACACGCCTCGGGGGCTCCTCCTGGAGGGGGCCCCCACTCCCACGTACCATTGGAAGCACCATGCTCCGTGCTGGCTGACGACACTGCCGAGGAGCGGCTATGCCCGTACACATACGAAAGCGCTATGCTCCGCACTGGTGATAAACAACTAAGGGCAGCCCATGGTTGTACCAACCTCAGGGAGCATAGAGCTCATCATCTGGCCTCATCACAACGCCTCCCCTCGGGAGCGCCGCGCGAGGGGGCTGGACACGGGGGCTACGCCAGGCCACGCCCGAGCGCACGCCACCCAGCCAGGTCCCTCGGACCTGGTCGTCGTGCGCCTCTCCCTTAGCGGAGCCAAGGTATGTAGGCCGTTTGAGCATCAAGGGGGACTCCTGAGCATCATGACTTGGGAGCCTAACTGGTCACGTAGCCCCACACCCCTTAGTTCCGAAAGGCTAACGGTAGTTGAGGTATGCGCGGGGCCGGGTCCTGCCGACGTAGAACGATAAATCCACTCCTACACCCCTACCTATTTGTTGTTCGCGCATCAAGGGGGACTCCTGAGCATCGCGACTCAGGAGCCTAACTTGTCACGTAGCCCCTCACTCCTTAGTCCCATCCTGGTGATCCGGTCGGGGCTAACGATGGCTGAGGTATGCGCGGGGCCAGGCCCTGCCGACGTAGGACACAAAGCAAATAGGAAGGAAAAACTGCAAAATCTTGGAAATTCAGAAGCAAATATTACAGACTATAGATTGTTCTCACAATGCCAAACACAAGTTTAAACGCCTCCACGAGGCACAGTGCATGTTGCAGGAGTTGGAACAGGACAGAAGCCGTGAGGAGATCACCCTTGGACAGCACCATCGCCCGTGGTAGAGTTGCGCTTGTCAGCTCCACCCCCCGAAGCCGTGGAGGCGGCAGCACCTCGCTTAGCCGCGGTGCTGAAGGCGCGGAACTTCGCCAGCAAGGCCTCCGCTCGGCCCTTCACAGCCTCAGCAGCAGCGACGGCAAGATCGTTGTTCACAGGCTCCAGCAGACTGTCGAGGTCGGCATTGTGGTCGCGAAGGTAGACATGGCTGAGGATGTGCGTCAGCACTGCAGAAGAAAGGACAAGACCTTCGGCCTCGGACATGGGGCCTATGCTGTCCACGACATCCTCAAGCGCCTGGACCAAGAAGAGAAGCATCTCGGCGGGGCCGTCCTCGGCGCCAGCCAGCGGTTTCTCCAAGCCGCCGTCGTAGAGCATCTTCAGCGATGCGCGAGCCCTCTCCTCCAGTTCAGCGAAGGCCACCCGATCCTTAGCCAGGATCTTCGGCTTGGTGTCCAGCTCAACCCTCTCCGCCTTCAGCCCCTGCTCCAGTGTTTCCAACCGACTGTGATCGGCCAAGAGCTCGGCATCGCGATCCCTGATGGCGGCCTCCAGAGCCTTCATCTCCTCCTTCGCCTGGTGGTCGCGAACCTCCTTGGCGAGCTCGCTGCGCAAGCCTTGAAGCTCGCCCTCCAACACCTTGCAGTGGTCCCAGATATTTGAAGCATCCTTCAAGGCCGCGTCGCGAGCGGCCTTGGCCTGGGAAGCGACTTGCTTCTCCTCCTCGGAGGCTCACACGGCCTGGCTCAGCGCCCCTCAGATGGAAGCGTCAGAACGTGTCAGATTTTGGGTTCCGGCAGACCCTCTAGATTCGAACACTGGGGTGCACACGGAGATTTCGCCCTCTGCCTACCTGCTCCTCACCGCCTCGCTATGATCTAAGCAATCGAAGTAACAACACAAGAGACACAGAGTTTATACTGGTTCAGGACACCATCGTGGTGTAATACCCTACTCCAGTGTGTGGTGTGGTGGATTGCCTCTTGGGCTGATGATGAACAATACAAGGAAGAACAGCCTCGCGAGGGTCTGTTCTTGGATGGTGTGATGAACTACTTGGGGAGTTCAGTCACTCTCTGGATGGATCTCTAGATGCCACTACCTTGTTGGTGGCTAGTCCTATTTATAGGCAAAGGCCCTGGGCCTCTTCCCAAATATTGAGCGGGAAGGGCGCCAACAATTGGCCATTTTGAAGGGGAACATCTACTACACTTATCCTGACTAAAGTTGGTCCTCGCCTGCGAAAGGCTCTGGTGGTGACGCCGGCTTGGGCTCCACGATGACCTCCATCCTCCCGTTCTGCTGGTCTTGGTCTTGTTGCACCAAAATGGATGCCTTTGCTTGATGCTCTCACATGTGCTTGCTCCCTTTGCACCAAATATGAAACAAGGACTCTGTGCAGGCCGGCGCCCGCCTGGCTCCCTTGGTCGTCATGGCTTGCGTCATCGGCACCTCGTGAGGTACACTGCCTTGATCTCTCTGCCTCCTCGGGAGCCAGCCTGACGAGGCT
The DNA here is from genome assembly GCF_018294505.1 of Triticum aestivum. Classification (NCBI taxonomy): domain Eukaryota; kingdom Viridiplantae; phylum Streptophyta; class Magnoliopsida; order Poales; family Poaceae; genus Triticum; species Triticum aestivum. Next base: position 364,342,051 of record NC_057795.1, on the reverse strand, counting down.
GCTCCTGAGGAAGCCTCATGTAGTCCGCCCCGCGAGGCTTGGCCCCTCGCGAGGGTCTTGAGCTCGTGCTGATGATGATGGGCCATGCTGGGCCACCCCTTGAGCCACGCTGCAGGCCGCAGGCAAGCAAGTCTGGGGACCCCCGTTCCCAGAACGCTGACAGTAGCCCCCGGGCCCAAGTCGCGCCCGAACTTGGCTGAGCAGAGAGGCGAAGGGGCAAGTGCATAGCGTCGCGGGCCCTAACAGCCTGCGGCCTTGGGCGCCGTGTGGCAGTTGATTGGACGTGGGTGGCCCTGCTTTTCCATGCCTGCTCATTTTGCGCCCAGCTAGCCGGACCCGTGGTTGCACATAGTCTTTCCTCTTTTCGCCGCTCGACCGTCCCCTGCTCTTCCTCCTCTCGAGCTCTAGTCTCTGCTTCTAATCCAATCTCGAATCCTCCCTCTTCCCGTCGCCATGGCTTCGATGAAGAAGGGAAAAGGGAAGAAACCGGTGCCTCCGCCTCGCTCGCCGTCGGTGGCGGCCCCCACCGTCGATCGGTCAATCATACTCAAACGAGAAGGCTTGAGCAAGGTCAGCTCTGCTCTCGCCACCATCTTCAACAAGTGCGGGAGGATGACAGTCTGGCCCGCATCCCACTTCTCCATCGACAGGGTGGTCACCGAGGTCAAGTACTTTGCCGACGCCCTGTGGGCGGGATTGGTTCCCCCCTTTTCTGATTTCTTCAACGCCGTGCTTTCCCATTACTAGATCCATATGATGTATTTGGGTCCTAAATCCATTACTCTTCTTGCCATCTTCGCCTTTGCCTGTGAGGTGATGATGGGCATCCCTCCTTCAGTTGCCTTACTGCGCCACTTCTTCTCTTTGCGCCTTGTTGATCCCACCCAATGCTCCGGGTGCGTGAGCTTCATTGCCGCACCAGAAATAGCGGCTTCACGGATTGATTTCAGCCTTCCTCCGTCCGCGCCTGGGTTCCACGAGCGGTGGCTGTACGTGGACGTAGGGGTGCCCAGCCCCCTGCTTTCGGAGCCAAAGTCGCCTGCTGTTCCCAATTCAGGCTCGGGCCAGGAGACGCTCATGAGCCACCAGCTCATCTTCGTCTGGCATCGCTTCGCACTCTTGAGGGCGCTCGGTGTGACGGCGCCCAAGGTGGTGAAGGAGTTCCTGCTACGCCGCATTGCTCCTCTCCAACGCCACTCCCGCTGGATGTGGTCCTTCAGCGGGCGTGAAGATCGCATGAGGCTCCAGGAGGAGGACCTGACGCCCAAAGCACTGAGGAAGGTGCTCTTGGTCTTGAATGGGGACCCTTCCCCCGGCAGCATCCGGCATGGGGGGGCTTTGTTGTACCTTTGCTCGAACAGGGGCGACTTTGTGAAGCAGATGCCCGGCTTCGACGAATGGGGGCTGCGCCCCGCCGGGCTCATGGGTCCTCGCGAGAACCCAATGATGGTGACTGCCCTCTCAGTCGCCCACGGCGGTCCTTCCTCGAGTGGCGGAGCAGGGAGGCATGGGCCGCCGGAGGCTGAGGGGGCCCCCGCCGGAGTGACGACGCCAGGCGGCACTCCTGAGGGGGCAGCTCCTGAGGCCCGTACTGCTGCGGCTGGAGGCGCTGAGCCGCTGCCCACGGCGCCTGTGGCTGAGGCCCCTGGGGCCCCAGCTATCCTTCTTGGTGAGGCGACCGGCGGCGTGCATCAGAACGACGCACCAGACGCTGGGCATCTTCCCACTTCTTCCTCGTCGCAGGCTGACCCCTGCACTCAACTCCTGGGTCGCTTCTACGTGGACTTCGAGGCCCTCCGGAAGAAAAGGGAGGCCTTGGGTGACAATTACCCTTACCGCCTGCTGAAGCGCCAGAAGTATTTCGCCATTGATGAGTAAGCCTTCCCCTTTCCTAGCTCCTGATCCTCCCGTTGCTTTGGCTGATCCTTGCTCTCTAGGGCCCTTCCTGCCGAGCTTATGGAGATGGCTGAGGAGCCATCCCCCCAGGCTCCGCCCTGTCCACCGCCTTCGAGCGCTCCGAGTTCCAGCAGAGCCCTCGCGGTGAGGCCGGCCGGAGAGGTGAGCCATCCTGTGGTGCATCGCGGCCCTGCGCGCCTCGCGACCCTCCTTCACGAGCCTTCTCGAGGCATAGCCAGCCTGCCTTGGGCCTCGCGTCTAATCATGGATGGCGATTGGCTGAGGTCGGCCCTGCGCTCCTCATTTGGGGAGGGGCTGGCTCCTGGCCAGGCTTCTGTCGAGGCGTGCCCGACCATTACGAGGGTGCCCGCCCCCATCCCTCTGCCCAGAGGGGGAGCGCTGATTCGTGGCCCTCGGTGCTTACTTGGGGCGGATGACGACGCAGAAGACGTGCTCGAGCGTGCCCGGAGGCGTCGTGTTCTTCGCCAAGGGTTTCTCCGGAGGGCGGCTGACGCGGTGAGCCAGCTTGGTGAAGAGCTTGATGATGAAGACGCGCGCCTTGAGGCCGAGGGCCTGCGCCTGGCTGAAGAGAGGCGCAAGCTGGAGGCAGCCATTGCCCTTGCGCACCACCAGCGTGACCTCGACAATGAGGAGGCTGAGGCGTTGCTGGCGGCCTCCCATTCCCGGGCCGTCGTGGAGGCCCGAGAGGCTGATCGGTGGCGTGAGGCGGTGGATGAGCGGTCATGGGAACTCCTTGCCTGGTGCCACTCCCTGGAGCAGCAGGTGGAGCTGCGGGAGACGGCCCCTGCGTCGATGAAGGTGGCTTCGGTCGACCAGGCAGAGCTCCTGAGGCATGAGGAGGCACTGACGCTGGAAGCTGCTGAGCGCGCACGTGATCTTGAACGTCTGGAGACGACAGAGCGCCTGGTGACACAGGCGGAGGATGACGTTGCTGCGCGCGAGGCCCGAGTCCTGGAAGAGGTTGAACGCGGGGTGACGATGTCACGACCGGTTTTCCGGGTAATAAATTTCCAGAAAAGACCATCGTGCTCATCAGCCCCAGGATTACTGTTAGCTGATGAGGCTCCAACTTGATACAGAAATTCCAAACAGAATACAACATATGTAGTACAAGACCATTCTGGCCTGTGAGTACAACAAATGGTTTCTAGTGGTTGATGGCGGAAGCGGGTTGTGAAACATCAGTGTCTATGGGACTCCATTTCCCACGGGAACAGCTGACCAGGTTAACTCCTATCTTCGCGAGGCTGCTATCTCCATTACTTAGGTTCCGGGGCTGTCATCGCGTCGCTCCTCTTCGTGCAGGAAAATCTGGCCAAGACAATAGCCAGGGACAAGCCAGTGAGTACTTTGAATGTACTCGCAAACATTATGAACATAGGTATAATATAACAATGATGTGCTGAAAATATTTTATGCTCATGACGTCAGTCAAAAATAGTAAATAAAATTCTGATGCGTGTAGGCGGTTATTTATAAAAATGCAATAACATAGTAGTATTAAAATTTATGAAATAAATAACAAGCAATGCCACCGTCGGGCGTCTTAGCGACACCACATAAAGGGCTTTAAAAGAAATGCCACAGTCGGGTGTCTGAGCGACACCACATAAAGGGCTTTAAAAGAAATGCCACAGTCGGGTGTCTGAGCGACACCACATAAAGGGGTTTAAAAGAAATGCCAC
>NC_057795.1:364330170-364337725 GCF_018294505.1 Triticum aestivum | reverse complement strand
AGTCGGGCGTCTGAGCGACACCACATAAAGGGCTTTAAAAGAAATGCCACAGTCGGGCGTCTGAGCGACACCACATAAAGGGCTTTAAAAGAAATGCCACAGTCGGGCGTCTGAGCGACACCACATAAAGGGCTTTAAAAGAAATGCCACAGTCGGGCGTCTGAGCGACACCACATAAAGGGCTTTAAAAGAAATGCCACAGTCGGGCGTCTGAGCGACACCACATAAAGGGCTTTAAAAGAAATGCCACAGTCGGGCGTCTGAGCGACACCACACAAAGGGCCTTAAAATAAACAATCATAGTGAATATCCCGGAGGTAGAACCATCCCAGAGATACTCGATAATAACAATAATATCACGGGTTAGCCAACAATAATAATAATCATAATTATTACAAGTCACAGGTAGTAGTTCCAGTTCTGGTTAACAGTTTCACCTCCGAAGACCGACACTAAGACTGACACTTGACCCATCCCAGACTATAATCCTTAACCATGGACACGGCTATTCGAATAGGTTTAATCTCTGCAGAGGGTGTACTCTTTACCCACGAGTAATGGATTTCTTTAGTCCATCGGGACTAATTCCGTCTACGGTCTTTTTGTTGAAAACACACCTAACTTGCACACACCGGCTTATCTCACACGTGTCTGGAATCACCCACGACACCTGTTAAGCAAACTCTAAGTGGGGAGGCTACAACCTCGCGTAGCATGGGATCAAATTTATATCGTGCGCTCTAAGGGGTGGCCTCCCCTCTCGGTCCCAACCGGAAACACCCATGCCCCCGGACCAGGTGGCCTGCCTACCAGCTACAACTGGTATCTTCCACCATGGCCTCTCTGTACGGTGTGTGCTAGAAAGAGGTTGACAACTTACTGAACCGTACTCTACTTGCTGTAGAGACGAGTGGTAGTACGAAACAAGTATGGGGGTTACTGGCACAAGACTCGATCTACGGTCGACTCATGAGGTTTAAGTATTCCCTGCATGATTAGCATGACGAATATATTTCAACCAACAGAGTCACCGCTCATATCACCTTGCCATGCCATACCAGACATAACCGTCCCGACGGAGACCGGCGACAAACTCATGCCTACCCAAGGCAGAGGTTTTTCCCAGGTTCCTGCCGGTATGCATGCAAGGCACATGAGGGTGATTATCATCACAAGTGTGTCCATTTCCAACAGCATGGAAATCAATAACATGCACCCATGCATATGACCATATCACATAAAATAACAAGTTTCTCCAAAGTGAGGTGATGTTATGAACGTGTCATCGAACACACAAAAAATATTATGCCGGGGTTCAGAATGCTTGCCTTCAATGTGTGGAAAGGCAGGGTGCACTCCAAAACTTGAAACATTTCTCCTTTCTTCAAAAATCCTATTTTAGCAATATAAAAGAATTAACACACAAAAATAAAAACAGCACCAAAAGTTGTTCTGAATTTTTTTCAAATAAATCTTAAAATAAACTAGGTGAAATTTGAGAGAGGTAGGAAAAAGAATCATTTCATTTGGAGTTGTATTTAAAAAGTTATAGCCAGTCAAAGATTTGGTCAAATCTGTTTTTAAAAAAAATAGAAAAAGAAAACGTTTCAAACGAGATTACGCCTTCGGTGCAGAGGAGGCTTACTTGAGGCTTTACGCCTCCACTTAACCACGTGGACCGGCGCTGGGTCTCTGACGGTGGGCCCGCCTGGCCCACTGGTCAGGTTTGACCAGTCGCCCGCGTCGTCTCCCTCCTCTGCCCGAGTGGAGCGGGGCTCCGGCGATCATCGCCGGCGAACGGTGGCTCCGTTCGGGAAGCTGAGGCCACCAGTGGATTCAGGGGGCTGAGGTGGTTACTCCGGTAGTCGTAGGGTCATCGGAGGCGGAGGATATCGCCGGTGGCGAGCTCCAAGGTGGAGGGAAGCTTCGGGAGCAAGATGTATTTGGGGCTACGGTGGTTCCCGATCAAAATTGAGTAGGGGGATGGGTTCACGGGAGGATGAGGAAGTTTCTGGCGAAGAGAATGGAGAGGGGGAGGCCCTGGTGGTGCCGGAATGGCCAGGGCAGTGGCGGCGGCAGGAGTTACCGGAGATGGGGAAGAAAGCTCTCCTGGGTCGATTGGCGAGCTGGGGAAGCGTCATTGGGGTGGCCTGAGGTTGCCAGTGTGCGGGAACGGCCCGGGGCGTCCATTTATAAGCGAGGCAAGGTGGTTCTGCGGCGGCCGTGGATAAGCTTCCGGCGAACCGACGTTCTGTAGCAGCAGGGCATCGTGGGGGCGACGAGCGCTAGAGGACATGGCTGCGGATGAGCTCGCGCTGCTCTAGGGGCCAGGTGGCGAGCGGGAGGGGTTTGGGCGGCGCTGCCCGTGGCTGGAGCCACTGCGGATGCCGGATAGCCGCAAAGAATGCCCTGGCGGCGGCGCTGTAGCGTGCCAGGGTGTTTTGGCGCGATGCTGCGAGGCGGGGAGCGCGTGACGAGGTGCTGCCGTGTGGGCCAAAGCAAGGGGGCCAGCGTGTCGGCTCGGGCGCGGCATCGTGCAATACGCGCGCTCTGGGCGCGTCCAGTGCACGCACGGGAGATGCTCGACACAATGTCGCGGCATGCTACAGGTCGCAGGTGAGGTTGGGGTTTACCAGATCGAGGTTAGGAGCAACTGGGAGTCTAGTGGACATGCTAGTTTGATCAGAGGTGCAAGCTCACAGTGAAATGCCAAAACTCATGTCAAAACTGGCCATGCCTACAGGGTGCTCGATACAATGCCACATGCACCTAGGCAACTCTTGGGGTGGCCAAAACTTCCAGATTGGGGTCTCTTCAGATGTACAAGAGGGTGGTGTGTTTAGTTGGTCAAATGCAGCAACTTGTTAGTGCAAGTTTTACAAAACTTCAATTCGGGACAGGAAATAAATAGCATTATTTCATGAACCAAAAATGATCCAAAAGGCTCATGCTCCTGGACTTAAGGGTTTAACATGGAGGACTACAAGTAGGAGAAATAATCAAGGGTTAAAGAGCAAGCAAAAATATGGTTGCTGTACAAACCATCAAGTTGGTCCAGAATGAAAATGAGGTTGATTCACTCAAATTTTTCAAAGAACAGCACGAGGTTTTTGCATAATGTGGAATCTTAGGCCATTACCATCATCCCATAATTTTGGTGGAGGCTAGAAAGAATTATTTAAAGGAGTTGTAGTGCAAAATTGCCCACTGGACCAGAGAACAAAATTTGTTGTAGAGCTCAAAATATTACATAAAATAAGGATGTTTTTGTACAAAAGTGATTTAAAAACATCACATGACATCTCCAAATTTTGGTTGGAATTTTAAGTGAATTTATCAAATGGTTGTAGTTCAAATAAGGCCATTTAACCTTGAAAATCCATTCTTCAAGAAAATAAAGATCAAGCAATTAAATTAGTTAATTAGTTATACTGATCAAAGGAAAGTTTTTCTTGAGAGGTTAAACAAGTCCAATAACATATTTGAAAAGTTTTCTCTTTGGGAAAAACTCATCATAACAGGGAAGGAGATGATTTAAACAATCAAAATGGAGCTCCGAAATTCAAAGTTTTAATTCCTGGCAAAAATTTTAATACATTAAAACAAGGCCAAATTTTTGGGGTGTCACAACACTATCCCCCTTAAGAAAAATCTCATCCTCGAGATTTGTTAAAAGCTATGTTAAGAAAATATTACGCAATAAAGATGTGGCTTTAGTGAGAGGGCAATAAGTGGTGAAAAAAATCACACTGTGAAAACTGGTGCTGCGTGGAAGAGTCTATGGTTCAGGACAAAATCGTGAGATTTCTACGCTGGATATAAATTTAGAATAACTCCTAAATTTAGATATACGCTGGTCGTACCCGAGAGCACAGTGCTCCCTCTGGCTGACAGGTGGACCCGGGGTCCACTGTCAGTCTCCTCTTCTCCCTCTGGTTCTCTCTTCTTCCTCTCTCCCGCGCGCTTTCTCCACCGGCGACGCCTAGTGTGTAGGGCATCTAGTCCGTACCGTGGTAGTGCGCGTCGTGCTAGCTGCCGGTGCAGCGTGCACTCACCTCGCGGGCCAGCGCTGTCGGCACTGCTCGCAGATTCGACTCCGAACACCGGCGATCGGCGACGAGCGGCGTTGGTGGACTTTGCCCGCCGTACACCGAGCTCGATCTATAAAATGGCCGGGGTGCCTCTCTCTTCTTCCTCACACCTGGCCTCACTTCTCCTCCTCCTCCCTCCATTGCTGCTTACAAAGCTCAGGTTAGGCCCTAATGGCGGAGGCGATGCCGGACTGGTTTGCGATCCTGATGTGCGGAGGGCTGGCGACACTGCTGGGGCTCTCTGTGCTCCTGTGCGTGATGATCCTTGACGATCGTCGCGACGCTGCTGCTCGGGTGTTGGCTCTCCGCGGTGGTGGTGATCATGAGGAGTAGATGGGGTGTGCCGGGTGCTAACTGTTGTTAGGGGGGTGATTAGCTGGATGTAACACCATTGCAAGGTTTTGCAAACAGTGTATGTGTTCGAATGGTAATGGTTGTGAGTCTGCTACCTGGTGCTGTGTGAAGTTAATACATCCATGCCGTGAGAAGGTGTAGATGTAGCAACTCAGGGAAAAGAAATCTCACTCCAGAATTTCGCGTTGAAAAACAGTTAATTTAAAGGAGCATAAACCACAACAAAAACTACACCCATTAGTAGAAGCCAAATAATTGACTCGTCGTACAAACTCAGGGTATCACGCATAAGTCACACACATAAATAAATGTTGCAATAATGAACACCGCAGCGATGTTCTAAAATGGAAACGGCAACTGGACGGGGTCCTGATAAAATGTCTCTGGTACTGGGATACACTCCTCTTCTATCAGAGGCAGTGGATTGACCAGTCGATGTATGCGTCTCTCCGGGTCGGGTCTCAGTGATCTGCCGATGGCAATCTGAGGACTTAAATCTGCGAGGCTCTGGAGATAATCCATCACTCGCTGGTTCAAATGCTCTTGAGCAATGATGTACTGGATAAGGTTGGCTAGCACTGGGTCTCTCTCAATGCGTCCACCGGGAAAAGATGTTACTTCTCCGGGTGCTGCACGGCTCGGAAAGTAATAATATCCTCGTTCACGGGCATAGGGTACAGCGGATCGAAGGTGAGCAATCGCTTCTTTCGCAGCAACTTCTATGGCCAGGTGTGGGGTTGGCATAGATTTCCCCACGAAGGAAACTTCCGTTGGATCTTGGTTGGGGTCTACAGGAGGAATGTGTACTGCTGCCCAATATTCCGAGGTGGATGGGGTGATCCTTGATTTGAACAGCTCGTACTGGGGTGGCTGGGTAGAACCCATGGTACTGCGGGTAAAATCCCACAATATTTTGACAAAGCTACCTGGGGTTGCATCTGGGGTTCTCAGATGAATGCTGGGGCTCGACATGACAGGAAAAAGTTGTGAGTGTGGTGCACAAGGTGAGGGTTGCTGGGTAAGGTCACAAGGTGGCCTTTATATAGCAATGGAGCCGGATCGTTTTACCGTGGTGAAAGGTAATAAATTTGCCAGCTTAGCTCCAAAGGTCAGGTCAGTGTCAGAGATACACATATCTCATAAAGAGACGTGTTACTGTGGTTGTCGTCGGGTTGGTTTTGGTAGTTGTGCCCGGAAAAATATGCAACTATGCGCTGACCAAAAATGCAAGGCCACTATTAAAACAGAGGCACAACGACAAGCTGGTTAATATACACGGTCGCACGATTACAAAGTGAGGATACACTGAGACTCGGTACTACTCGTACGGCTTAGTCTACCTCATTAATGTCTAAACGGGCGCGCCTGGTGGATGTCGAGGCTTCTCCACGTGTCTCACTGCCGGGATTAGTCGGAGATGGCGGAGGAACTGCAGGGTCGGGGTAGTGATGATGACCATCGCGGGGATTGTTGGCCACAACCCCGTTGGAGTGTGCTCCTAATATGCGACGAAGCACCTCTGGGGTTATCGCAGCACCTTGGCCGATGGCTGGGGGAGGCCTCAGAGACTCGATCGGGTGTCCAAACAGCACGACTGGGTTGTCGGCGTTGGGCTCATTCTCTTCTCTCGCCGGGGCTCGACGAACCAGCTCTCCACGAGCTGCGATCAGATCAATAGTGATCTGGTCGAACAGTGCCTCTAGTGCACTTACATAGCGCACTAGGTGCAACAATGCGGGGTCCGTCTCGTGATCTCCGTTGGCAACTTGGGGTGGTCTACCATACCCTTCACGTCTGGGGTAGTAGTGGAACGAGCAACAGTTTACTCTGGGCGACAAGTGCCTGAGATGAACTATAGCCTCTCGAGCCGCTAGTTGTATGGCTTGTGGCTCAAAGGAAGTTGTTCTTCCGGTGAACCTGTAGGGGCGCTCGGGTGCTATACCCCTACCGTAGATATGTACAGTGGCCCAGAATTGACGGTCTTCACCGCTCATGGGTCCTTGGTACACAACAAATTCTGGTGGCTCTTCTAACGCATAGGCACGACGGGTGAGGTTTGCGAGTATGGTCACAAAACCTCCAAGGTTGGTTGCTGTGGTTTCATTGTGCACGACAGGGCCAGGCATTGTGGCTCGGTTTGGGGTAGAGGCTGTGATGTGCTGTGTTGGGACTAGTGTGCCCCTTTTTATAGGAAAAAGGGGACGGAGTCTTCCTTCGCATGCTTGCGAGAAAGGACTATTTAGGGGCCGGTCACTGGCGCATGAGTGACATGTTAGGTTGATAGGTTGGGCACCGACTGCCAAAAAGGTGTTGGGTCACTGTGTGGCTATCTTGCACGAGAAGCTTGGCTGGGGTTTGGTTAAGGTCTAGTGGGTTGGTTTGCCTAAGTTTATAGACCCGGCTAAGATAGGATTAGCCAATGGTCAGCCTGGCTCTGATACCAAGTCTGTCACGACCGGTTTTCCGGGTAATAAATTTCCAGAAAAGACCGTCGTGCTCATCAGCCCCAGGATTACTGTTAGCTGATGAGGCTCCAACTTGATACAGAAATTCCAAGCAGAATACAACATATGTAGTACAAGACCATTCTAGCCTGTGAGTACAACAAATGGTTTCTAGTTGTTGATGGCGGAAGCGGGTTGTGAAACATCAATGTCTATGGGACTCCATTTCCCATGGGAACAGCTGACCAGGTTAACTCCTATCTTCGCGAGGCTGCTATCTCCATTACTTAGGTTCCGAGGCTGTCATCGCGTCGCCCCTCTTCGTGCAGGAAAATCTGGCCAAGACAATAGCCAGGGACAAGCCAGTGAGTACTTTGAATGTACTCGCAAACATTATGAACACAGGTACAATATAACAATGATGTGCTAAAAATATTTTATGCTCATGACGTCAGTCAAAAATAGTAAATAAAATTCTGATGCATGCAGGCGGTTATTTATAAAAAATGCAATAACATAGTAGTATTAAAATTTATGAAATAAATAACAAGCAATGCCACCGTCGGGCGTCTTAGCGACACCACATAAAGGGCTTTAAAAGAAATGCCACAGTCGGGCGTCTGAGCGACACCACATAAAGGGCTTTAAAAGAAATGCCACAGTCGG
>NC_057795.1:364321792-364329805 GCF_018294505.1 Triticum aestivum | reverse complement strand
GCGTCTGAGCGACACCACATAAAGGGCTTTAAAAGAAATGCCACAGTCAGGCGTCTGAGCGACACCACATAAAGGGCTTTAAAAGAAATGCCACAGTCGGGCGTCTGAGCGACACCACATAAAGGGCTTTAAAAGAAATGCCACAGTCGGGCGTCTGAGCGACACCACACAAAGGTCCTAAAAATAAACAATCATAGTGAATATCCCGGAGGTAGAACCATCCCAGAGATACTCGATAATAACAATAATATCACGGGTTAGCCAACAATAATAATAATCATAATTATCACAAGTCACAGGTAGTAGTTCCAGTTCTGGTTAACAGTTTCACCTCCGAAGACCAACACTAAGACCGACACTTGACCCATCCCAGACTATATTCCTTAACCATGGACACGGCTATTCGAATAGGTTTAATCTCTGCAGAGGGTGTACTCTTTACCCACGAGTAACGGATTTCTTTAGTCCATCGGGACTAATTCCGTCTACGGTCTTTTTGTTGAAAACACACCTAACTTGCACACACCAGCTTATCTCACATGTGTCTGGAATCACCCACGACACCTGTTAAGCAAACTCTAAGTGGGGAGGCTACAACCTCGCGTAGCATGGGATCAAATTTATATCGCGCGCTCTAAGGGGTGGCCTCCCCTCTCGGTCCCAACCGGAAACACCCATGCCCCGGGACCAGGTGGCCTGCCTACCAGCTACAACCGGTATCTTCCACCATGGCCTCTCTGTATGGTGTGTGCTAGAAAGAGGTTGACAACTTACTGAACCGTACTCTACTTGCTGTAGAGACGAGTGGTAGTACGAAACAAGTATGGGGGTTACTGGCACAAGACTCGATCTACGGTCGAATCAGGAGGTTTAAGTATTCCCTGCATGATTAGCATGACGAATATATTTCAACCAACAGAGTCACCGCTCATATCACCTTGCCATGCCATACCAGACATAACCGTCCCGACGGAGACCGGCGACGAACTCATGCCTACCCAAGGCAGAGGTTTTTCCCGGGTTCCTGCCGGTATGCATGCAAGGCACATGAGGGTGATTATCATCACAAGTGTGTCCATTTCCAACAACATGGAAATCAATAACATGCACCCATGCATATGATCATATCACATGAAATAACAAGTTTCTCCAAAGTGAGGTGATGTTATGAACGTGTCATCGAACACACAAAAAATATTATGCCGGGGTTCAGAATGCTTGCCTTCAATGTGTGGAAAGGCAGGGTGCACTCCAAAACTTGAAACATTTCTCCTTTCTTCAAAAATCCTATTTTAGCAATATAAAAGAATTAACACACAAAAATAAAAACAGCACCAAAAGTTGTTCTGAATTTTTTTCAAATAAATCTTAAAATAAACTAGGTGAAATTTGAGAGAGGTAGGAAAAAGAATCATTTCATTTGGAGTTGTATTTAAAAAGTTATAGCCAGTCAAAGATTTGGTCAAATCTGTTTTTAAAAAAAAATAGAAAAAGAAAACGTTTCAAACGAGATTACGCTTTCGGTGTAGAGGAGGCGTACTTGAGGCTTTATGCCTCCACTTAACCACGTGGACTGGCGCTGGGTCTCTGACGGTGGGCCCGCCTGGCCCACTGGTCAGGTTTGACCAGTCGCCCGCGTCGTCTCCCTCCTCTGCCCGAGTGGAGCGGGGCTCCGGCGATCATCACCGGCGAACGGTGGCTCCGTTTGGAAAGCTGAGGCCACCAGTGGATTCAGGGGGCCGAGGTGGTTACTCCGGTAGTCGTAGGGTCGTCGGAGGCGGAGGATATCGCCAGCGGCGAGCTCCAAGGCGGAGGGAAGCTTCAGGAGCAAGATGGATTTGGGGCTACGGTGGTTCCCGATCAAAATTGAGTAGGGGGTGGGTTCACGGGAGGATGAGGAAGTTTCTGGCGAAGAGAATGGAGAGGGGGAGGCCCTGGTGGTGCCGGAATGGCCGGGGCAGTGGCGGCGGCAGGAGTTACCGGAGATGGGGAAGAAAGCTCTCCTGGGTCGATTGGCGAGCTGGGGAAGCATCATTGGGGTGGCCTGAGGTTGCCAGTGTGCGGGAACGGCCCGGGGCGTCCATTTATAAGCAAGGCAAGGCAGTTCCGCGGCGGTCGTGGATAAGCTTCCGGCGAACCGACATTCTGTTGCAGCAGGGCATCGTGGCGGCGACGAGCGCTAGAGGACATGGCTGCGGATGAGCTCGCGCTACTCCAGGGGCCAGGTGGCGAGCGGGAGGGGTTTGGGCGGCGCTGCCCGTGGCTGGAGCCACTGCGGACGCCGTAGTGCCGCCAAGAATGCCCTGGTGGCGGCGCTGTAGCGTGCCAGGGTGGTTTGGCGCGATGCTGCGAGGCGGGGAGCGCGTGGCGAGGTGCTGCCGTGTGGGCCAAAGCCAGGGGGGCCAGCGTGTCGGCTCGGGCGCGGCATCGTGCAATACGCGCGCTCTGGGCGCGTCCAGTGCACGCACGGGAGATGCTCGACACAATGCCGCGGCATGCTACAGGTCGCAGGTGAGGTTGGGGTTTACCAGATCGAGGTTAGGAGCAACTGGGAGTCTAGTGGACATGCTAGTTTGATCAGAGGTGCAAGCTCACAGTGAAATGCCAAAACTCATGTCAAAACTGGTCATGCCTACAGGGTGTTCGATAGAATGCCACATGCACCTAGGCAACTCTTGGGGTGGCCAAAACTTCCAGATTGGGGTCTCTTCAGATGTACAAGAGGGTGGTGTGGTTAGTTGGTCAAATGCAGCAACTTGTTAGTGCAAGTTTTACAAAACTTCAATTCTGGACAGGAAATAAATAGCATTATTTCATGAACCAAAAATGATCCAAAAGGTTCATGCTCCTGGACTTAAGGGTTTAACATGGAGGACTACAAGTAGGAGAAAAAATCAAGGGTTAAAGAGCAAGCAAAAATATGGTTGTTGTACAAACCATCAAGTTTGTCCAGAATGAAAATGAGGTTGATTCACTCAAATTTTTCAAAGAACAGCACGAGGTTTTTGCATAATGTGGAATCTTAGGCCATTACCATCATCCCATAATTTTGGTGGAGGCTAGAAAGAATTATTTAAAGGAGTTGTAGTGCAAAATTGCCCACTGGACCAGAGAACAAAATTTGCTGTAGAGCTCAAAATATTACATAAAATAAGGATGTTTTTGTACAAAAGTGATTTAAAAACATCACATGACATCTCCAAATTTTGGTTGGAATTTTAAGTGAATTTATCAAATGGTTGTAGTTCAAATAAGGCCATTTAACCTTGAAAATCCATTCTTCAAGAAAATAAAGATCAAGCAATTAAATTAGTTAATTAGTTATACTGATAAAAGGAAAGTTTTTCTTGAGAGGTTAAACAAGTCCAATAACATATTTGAAAAGTTTTCTCTTTGGGAAAAACTCATCATAACAGGGAAGGAGATGATTTAAACAATCAAAATGGAGCTCCGAAATTCAAAGTTTTAATTCCTGGAAATTTTTTTAATACATTAAAACAAGGCCAAAGTTTTGGGGTGTCATAGACGACGGCCTGCTTGAACCTTGAGCGCGAGTTTGAGAAGAGGCTGGGGTTGATCCGGGTCAAGGCTGAAGGCAGGACCGCCGCCCTGAGGGCCAAGCTGGAGGAAGCGGCGCGGCAGGCCGACGCTTCTCGGGCCGCCCTCGACATAGCACAGGAGGAACTGACTACCTCCCGCGCCGAGGTGCTTCTTCTCCGCCAGCGGGTGGACGAGGCTGAGGCTGTTACGCGGCAAAACGAGGATGAGATACGCCAGTGGCGGATTCTGGAGCACGAGCATGGCCCCATGCTCGCCAGGCTCCAGGAGAGAGCCAACGCGGCCGTGGGTAACATCTGCGAGGCGGATGTTGACCAGCCCCACGGAGTCAACTATGCTGGCAATCTTCAGTTCTTCACCAACGTGGTGATGCAGCTGGAGGCGTGGTCGGTCGGTGCCAACAGGCTGGTGGAGGAGAGGAGCCACGCCCTGCTCGGACGTGCCTTCTCTCGTGTCTTCAGCCACCTTCAGAACATGTTCCCCAACTTCGACTTTGACTCCGCCATCGCTCCAGTACACCAGGCCATCTGGGGCGACCTGGCGCGCTGGGTGGAAGACAACGTGGATGCCCTTGTCAGGGCCTTCGCTTCTGATAACTACATCGCGGTCGTGGCTGCTGATGAAGGTGACGTGGTAAACGGCCCTGGCGCCGCTGCCGGCGACGCGGAGGACGATGGCGAGGCTAGCGACGCTGGCAATGATTCAGGAGGCGCCCCTGAGGATGCATTGGGGGATTTATCCGACTGACCGCGTGTTGCCCCTGCTTCCTTACCCTGCGCAAATAGAGTTCGGGCCTTGCCCTGAGGGTTGTAAGAGCATTTTGGGAGGGGGAGCCCCTCATGTAAGAACTCGTATTTAGCGTATCAGTAGATGCAATATCACTCGTACGCCTGCGCCAAGCGGCTGATTTTGCGACAAGCTGGTTGGCTTGTTTACCTTTGACCCGCGTGGGCCTCGAGTCAGCCCGAGGAGGGCTGTGGTGTCTCGAGCGTCTCCTGAACGAGCCCATCGAACCTGTAATGAAAACCTCCTGAGAGGGCGCGACGATGGCAGTCTGGGCTGCACGCAAGCTAGGCCTGGCCCGGCTCGCGAGGGGCTCACGAGGGGAGGCAGCTGAGGCAAAGCGGTAACCGGAACGCGAGAGATTGCTCGACCGAGACTAAACACCCCTTCCCCGAACACACGCAAATCCTCGAGCTCAAATCCAACTTAAATTCAACGGGTGAAAATGGCAACCAAGGGGGAAAAGCAACGAAAGCAGAAAAAAAGGCCGCGTCCGGCACCTAGTCTAGTCTTGGACATCTTCTCAGCATCGTGGAGCTAAGTGCTGCCACTGGGCGTGGGAGGGAGCCCCAGGGCCTGAGGCCGGCACCCCTAAGACTCCGGGGCGTGTACAGCCCCACTCATTATTACGTGAGAGTGTCATGGGGCAGCGAGCTTCACAGGCACTGGGCCTTCTTCACAGGTACCGGCCTTGCTTCATATCGCCAGACGAGGGCCCCGCCTTGCGCCGCGCTCTAGTGCCACCGACGACGACCAGAAACCAGGACGCCGCCGATGGGGTAGAGCGATCGCCAGCGGTTCCCCCGATGACCACAGGTCCTCTACCAGGGGCAGGCTCTGGGGCACCTCCCCAGCAGAGGGCCTACCTCCTGAGGACGCCTTGCTCCAAACGCCGCGGTGGTGATGTCGGATCTTGGCCCCTCTCCTGCAGCCCCCAGCGCCCTCCTCGTGAGGGGTAGGAAGCTGCGGGAGTGGGGTAGCCGCCCATTGTCGTGACCTGCACCTCCTGCGATCCATGGTTGGCATATGCCTGCTCCTGAGGAATTAGTGGTACCTGATACTCATTGTTTCCAGTGTAGCCGACGGGGCCTTCTCGGGGATCCTGGAAGAGTTCAGCTTCTGGCGTCTCGTCCCCCCAGCTTGGGCCGAGGAGCGAGCCTTGTTCGTCCTCATGTGTGCGCCCTTGGTCCATCCTGTGGGGCACATACTCTTCTGGGATCGCCATCCCGAAGGCCGCGCCGTAGCGCTCTGTGTGCCATGCAGTTCTGCTTGATGTGCCCTCCTGGGGATGATAGCGCGGCGGCCCATCGGGGCCGCGGGTTGTGGCGAGTCCTTCTTCAATGGCCAGGGGCGGAGGCAGCGCCGCTGCTGGCCCGGGGCTGACGGCCTGGCCGGCGTTGGGGTGGCCTTGAAGTCCGCTTGGGGCCGCACGGGCGTGCACGGAGCCCCCGTGCGGGCCACCCTGGACCTGAGGTGGGAGTTCGGTGCAGAAGGGGGGAGCCCCCGAGGCGGCGAAGCCCAGGAGCTCTGCCACCCGCTCTAGCAGCACGTCGTGACCGCCTTCCAGCAGCCTGCACTGCAGTAGCGCTCGGGCCATGGTGAGCGCGGCCCTCGAGTTCGCCTGCTCCTGTCGGGTGTATGGCGCCGTGGCCGCAGCATGGTGGGAGGCCCTCGCCGCCGACCGCGCCTGCCATGTCGTGAGAGCTGTCGCCGCCTGTCTGCGCCGCCCGTGGCCTGCAGCGCCCTGCGGACCGCGAGCTGCCTGGGGCGTGGGGTTGCCCGAGGCGAGCAGTTCTGCGTGCGCGGGCCAGGCCGCCCAAGGATCAGGGTTGCCTGCCTGGTCGCCGGACATGATGATGACGATGCGATGGGATGCGAAGCAGCAGAAGGTGGATTCCGGTGCGCCCCTACCTGGCGCGCCAAATGTCGGATTTCGGGTTCCGGTAGACCCTCTAGATTCGAACACTGGGGTGCGCGCAGAGATTTCGCCCTCTGCCTACCTACTTCTCACCGCCTCGCTGTGATCTAAGCAATCAAAGGAACAACACAAGAGACACAGAGTTTATACTGGTTCAGGCCACCATCATGGTGTAATACCCTACTCCAGTGTGTGGTGTGGTGGATTGCCTCTTGGGCTGATGATGAACAATACAAGGAAGAACAGCCTCGCAAGGGTCTGTTCTTGGCTGGTGCGATGAACTACTTGGGGAGTTCAGTCGCTCTCTGGATGGATCTCTAGATGCCACTACCTTGTGGGTGGCTAGTCCTCTTTATAGGCAAAGGCCCTGGGCCTCTTCCCAAATATTGAGCGGGAAGGGCGCCAACAATTGGCCATTTTGAAGGGGAACATCTAGTACACTTATCCTGACTAAAGTTGGTCCTCGCCTGCGAAAGGCTCTGGTGGTGATGCCGTCTTGGGCTCCACGATGACCTCCATCCTGCCGTTCTGCTGGTCTTGGTCTTGTTGCACCGAAATGGATGCGTTTGCTTGATGCTCTCGCCTGTGCTTGCTCCCTTTGCACCAAAGAGGAAACAAGGACTCAGCGCAGGCTGGCGCCCGCCTGGCTCCCTTGGTCGTCATGGCTTGCTTCATGGGCACCTCGTGAGGTACCCCGCCTTGATCTTTCCGCCTCCTCACGAGCCAGCCTGACGAGGCCGCTCCTGAGGAAGCCTCCTGTAGTCCGCCCCACGAGGCTTGGCCCCTCACGAGGGTCTTGAGCTCATGCTGATGATGATGGGCCATGCTGGGCTGCCCCTTGTGCCACACCGCAGGCCGCAGGCAGGCAAGTTTGGGGACCCCCGTTCCGAGAACACCGACAGAACGGACCCAGCCAGAGACCAACTCCAGGCGCCCGGCCACCAGGCGGGGATCGGCGCCCTGGAGATATTCTCGCAGCCGACCCAGCTCGGCAGCGGCACGATCCAAGATGGAGGAGGAGATGGGAGCTGGTGGAGTAGGAGGAGAAGACGGCAGCATGATCACAGCCTGAGGAGCCAGAGCCTTATGAGCCTCAGCAGTCTCTGCATCAGCATCAAGCGCAGGCACCTCCTGAGTCAGCGGGGCCACGGGGGTTGACCTCCCGCCAGAGCGCCCCTCCTGGCCTCGCGAGGAAGACCGGGCAGGGGAGGTGCAAGCCCTGCTGCCTCCTTTTCCCGCAGATGAAGGCACGACCTCGGCAGGCGAGCTTTCCCCATGTAGGGCCGCCGAGTCCCCTTTCAGCCTCTTCGCCGTAGGCGGCGGCCTAACCAAACAGATGGAAGATGTCAAGCCCTGATGGCGGGAACAAAAGCTAAGCAGAGCTCAAGCACTTACTGATTGGCTGTCGCGGGCTCCAACAGCCTCCGGCCAAGATTGAAGCCCGAGAGCCTCCTGCGGGGCACAGCCTCGGGAGGCCTGACAACAGAGGGAGGTGCACCGGAGGGGCTGGAGCTGGCTTCAGGCAGCCTCAGGCCCGGAGTAGACCCTCGGGAGATCAGCCCTGACATTTCCTTCTTCGGGATCAAGGGTAGGTCCTCTCCCCTTTGCCTGGCACCGGTCTAGTCATCATCTGGCATGGAGCGCAGGGCGTAGGCCCTGCGCCAGGGGGAAGTCTCCCCCGCCCACTCGGTGGTCGTCTCCGAGTCGTGCTCTTCCTCCTCCTCCTCCTCCTCATCTTCCTCCCTCCCCCCCCC